>NC_086103.1:13865541-13950541 GCF_963921235.1 Mobula hypostoma | reverse complement strand
TCAGAAAAGAGGGATGTCCATTTAGAACAGAGACGAGGAGGGGTTTCTCGATCCAGAGGGTGGTGAATCAGTGGAATTCATTGCCACAGGCGGCTGTGGAGGTCCAGTCATTGGGTATATTTAAAGCAGAGGTTGATAGGTTCTTGATTAGTCAGGGCGTCAAAGTTTATGAGGCGTGGGGTTGAGAGGGATAATAAATCAGCCATGATGGAATGATGCAGCAGACTTGATGGGTCGAATGGTTTGCTTCTGGTCTATGTTTTGTGATCTTAATAAATGGTAGGGCAGGCTTGAAGGAACGTGTGGTTTCCTCCTAACTGATAAGCCTTTAACATGGAGCAGAACAGCCAGTTGGGGCTCTTTTGCCCACAATGTTCTGCCAACTTTTTACCTACTCTAAGATCAATCTAACCCTTCCCTCACACCTTCTATGTTTCTCTGATCCATGTTCCTATCTTTGTTATATGTCCCTAATGTATCTGCCTCGACCAGCTCAGAACATCATAGGAGCCAGCCTCCCCTCCATGGACTCTGTTCACACTTCCTGCTGCCTTGGTAAAGACCCCACCCACCCCAACATTCTCTCTTCCCCCTCCTTAATTGGGTAGAAGATACAAAAGCCTGAAGGTACATCTCACCAGGGTCAAGGACAGCCTCTATGAAAGGACAACTTCTGTAAGACTATTGAATAGTTCTCCAGCACAATAAGATGGACTCTTAACCTCACAATTTACCTCTCAAGGATGAATTTTATTTGCCAATTATATTTACATATGTTAGGAATTTGCTGTTGTGCATTGGTGTGACATGCAACAAAAATAACATTCAACAATTATAAAGAATTATATAAAAATAAAGTTAGAGTTTAAAGTCTGTAGCATCCATGTGCCATTTGCCTGAAGTGACTGATGTTAAGGCACCTGTCACCTGCTCTTTTCCCTTCTCCTGTCAGTAGGAGCAGTTCTGTTGGGCTTAGTAGCTAAACCACATGTGAAGGCCAGGAGCTGGACTTGGTTGTCAGAGGCTATTTGAGATACACACGATTGGAAGCATTTGATAGGAGCTCAGCCCCATTACCACCACCGGCTACGAGAACCTTAAGGCACCAGATGTGGAATAAAATATGCATAATTACATAAATACAGCATGTGTTTAAACCGTAAACAGCATTATAAAAAGTGACAGGGTAATAGCTAGAGGGGGTGGAGATGGTTAACTAGAATGGTTGATCAGATTAACATTTAAAACGGCATGAAGTTTTTGTTTTAGTGGCCCTCTAGCGCTTTCCAGAAGGGAGCTTTTAGGAAAGGGGCTTTTTTTGTAACCATAACAACTTCTTCTGCATTCTGTTATTGTTTTCCCTTAATACCTGCCACTGTGTAATGATCTGATCTGTATGGACGGCGTGCAAAACAAGTTGTTCACTGTGCCTCAGTACATCTGACAATAATAAAGCAGTTTACCAATCTGTTGATCTTGGTTGAAAGATAAACACTGGCCCCTGGAGACCAAGAAACCATCGCTCCCACTGTTGTGCATCCACCTGGGAGAGATGATCTGGTTGTGGGAATGATTCAAATTTCAAAATTATTTAATGTCATTTCCAGTACACAAGTGTAAAGGAGAACAAAATAATTGTTACTCTGGATCCAATTCACCAATAAAGAACACATAATAAGATAAGGAACACAATAAATATATATACATAAGATACCTTATAGATTGATTGTATGTCCATAAAGTGATGCTGGGCTCGGGAGTGTCTGTACATAAGGTGACTCTGACAGGAAATGATAAAGTAGTGGTGGTGGGGGTGTGGAGGGGTGGGTTAGTGGGTCGGGGTGTTGATCAGCCTCACTGCTTGGGGAAGGTAACGGTTTTTGAGTCTGGTGGTCCTGGCGTGGATTCTACATAGCCTCCTCCCTGATGGGAGTAGGACAAACAGTCCATGAGCAGGGTGGGTGAGATCCTTCCTGATGTCACTGGCCCTTTTCCAGCACCTCTCTGTATAGGTGTCCTTGATGGTGGGTAGGCTGCAGCCGGTGATGTGTTGGGCAGTTTTGACTACCCATTGTAGAGCCTTCCTGTCTGCCACAGTGAAGTTTCCATATCAAGTGGTGATTCAGCTTGATAAGATGCTCCTTATTGTGCATTAGCAGAATGACACGAGTATTGATGAGCATACTCCATAAGAAGGGTAAGGTGAGATTAGAGATAAGAGAAGAGATCTAAATGGAGTTGAAGTAGTTTGTGAATTCATCTAGATCCTCCAAGGGGAATTGCCTGTGCACAGCTTCCTCTACTGCCAAAAGGAGGCCAGTCAGGGTGGAGGAGCAACACTTTACAATCCAACCTGATGCAATGAACATCATTTCTTAACTTCCAGTAATTTCTCCCCTTACCCTCTGTTTTCAGTCCCCAGTCCAGCCCCTCCCCCTTACCCAGCCTCTTCTCTCCACCAGCCCATCACCTCCTTCTGGCTCCCCTCCTCCATCCCTTTCTCCCAGGTTTCACTCTCCTCTCCTATCAGATTCCTTCTTCTTCAGTCCTTCACCATTTCCACCTACCACCTCCCCAGTGTCTCACTTCATCCCCCTCCCCACCCACCCACCTTCCCCCTCACCTGGTCTTACCTATCACTTCCCAGTGACTCACTTCATCCCCCTCCCCACCCACCCACCTTCCCCCTCACCTGGTCTCACCTATCACCTCCCAGTGTCTCACTTCATCCCCCTCCCCGACCCACCTTCCCCCTCACCTGCTCTCACCTATTACCTCCCAGTGTCTCACTTCATCCCCCCTCCCCACCCACCCACCTTCCCCCTCACCTGGTCTCACCTATCACCTCCCAGTGTCTCACTTCATCCCCCTCCCCCACCCACCTTCCCCCTCACCTGGTCTCACCTATCACCTCCCAGTGTCTCACTTCATCCCCCTCCCCCATCCACCCACCTTCCCCCTCACCTGGTCTCACCTATCACCTCCCAGTTCTCACTTCATCCCCCCTCTCCCACTCACCCACCTTCCCCTTCACCTGGTCTCACCTGTCACCTCCCAGTTTGTACTCCTTCCCTTCCCCCCACCTTCTTATTCTGGCTTCTTCTCCCTTCCTTTCCAGTCCTGATGAAGAGTCTCAACCTGAAACGTTGACTGTTTATTCCCCTCCATAGATGCTGCCTGACCTGCTGCGTTCCTCCAACAATTTGTGTGTATTACTTGGAGCTGAACTTGAGTATTCATTATATGAGGTGCGCCAGCGTTTGATAAATTTATTGCAGAAGGTTTTAATAAAGACTCCCAGTGAACATCTCAAAGATCAGTTATTTCATCTTGCCTCCAACCCTCGTACATTCTGACCAAATCCTTAATTGTTTTAATAAACCTAAATTCAACCTTTAATCATCTTAAATCAATCCAAGAGCCCTTCTGACCCATCCCACCTCCTTTGCACTCCAGGAGCAAATCCCTACTCACTCCAACCACCTCCTCACCCATTGTCCAGTCTCTGTCCACACTCTCTCAACTTCCGCTCAATCACAGTCAGATAGGGTCTGCCTGCGGCGTAATGTCTTTCATAAACCTGAGTACAGGAGTTGGGATGTTACATTGAAGTGTCAGCCTGGTATGGAAACACCAATGCCCTTGAACAGCAAATCCTACAAAACGTAGTGGATATGACACAATCCATCACGGGTAAAGCCCTTCCCACCACGGAACACATCTACACGGAATGCTATCTCAGGAAAGCAGCGTCCATCATCAGAGATCTCCACCACCAGGACATGCTCGCTTCTCACTGCTGCCATCAGGAAGAAGGTTCAGGAGCTTCAGGACTCACGCTACCAGGTTCATGGACAATTATTACCCCTCAACCATCAGCCTCTTGAACCAAAGGGGATAACTTCATTCAATTTCACTTGCTCAATCATTAAAATGTTCCCACAACAAATGGACTCATTTTCAAGGGCTCTTCATCTCAGATTTTCAATATTTATTTCTTATTTATTTATTATTATTATTTCTTTCTTTTTGTATTTGGACATTTTATTGACTTTGGCACATTGGTTGAACGCCCAGGGTCTGGTCTTTCATTGATTCTATTGTGGTTACTATTTTATAGGGGATTGATAGAGTTGACATGGATAGGCTTTTTCCATTGAAAGTGGGGGAGATTCAAACAAGAGGACATGAGTTGAGAGTTAAAGGGCAAAAGTTTAGGGGTAACATGAAGGGGAACTTCTTTACTCAGAGAGTGGTGGCTGTGTGGAATGAGCTTCCAGCAGAAGTGGTTGAGGCAGGTTCGATGTTGTCGTTTAAAGTTAAATTGGATAGATATATGGACAGGAAAGGAATAGAGGGTTTATGGGCTGAGTGCAGGGCGGTGGGACTAGGTGAGAGCAAGAATTCGGCATGGACTAGAAGGGTCGAGATGGCCTGTTTCCATGCTGTAATTATATGGTTATGGTTATGGTTATAGATTTATTGAGAATGCCCACAAGAAAATGAATCTCAAGGTGATATATGGTGATATGTATGTACTTGATAATAAATTCACTTTGAATTTTACATTGACTTTGACCTTCTTGAGGCCAAAATTGGAGTATTGTGTGCAGTTCTGATCACCTACCGACAGGAACAATATTAATAAAATTGAAAGAATGCAGAGAAAATTTACAAAGATGTTTCCAGGACTTGAGGACCTGAGTTATCGGGAAAGTTTGAATAGGTTGGGACTTCATTCCCTGGTGTGTAGGAGAATGAGGGGAGATTTGATAGAGGTACTGTATACAAAATTATGATGTGTATAGATAGGGTAAATGCAAGCAGGCTTTTTCCACTGAGATTGACTGAGAGGTTATAGGTTAAGGGTGAAGGGTGAAATATTTAAGGGGAACCTGAAGGGGGAACTTTTCACTCAGAGGATGGTGAGAGTGTGGAACGAGCTGCCAGTGGAAGTGGTGGGTGTGGGTCCGATTTCAACATTAAGGAGAAGTTTGGATAGGTACATGGATGGGAGAGGTATGGAGGGTTATAGTCTATGTGTGAGTCGTTGGGACTAGGCAGAATATCAGTTTTCAATACTCAAGAGAAGATTGGATACGTACGTAGACAGAAGAGGTTTGGAAGGCTAAGGTCAGGAGTGGGTTGATGGGACTAGGCATGGACTAGATGAGCCAAAGGGCTTGTTTCTGTGCTGAAGTGGTTCCTGACTCGATGACTGTGGTCACATTTCACCTCCCTCAGCCCCCTCGTTCTCTCTTCATAGCCGTGGAGGAATTCCGATCAACTCATCTCCATGCTGACCAGGGTGCCTATTTGAGTTTGTCCTAGTTGCTTGCATACGACCCATAACCCTCTAAACCTCTCCTGTCCATGTACAGGTCCAGCGGTCTTCAAATACTGTTACTGTACCTGCCTCAACCACTTCAATCCATATACTCATCACCCTCTGGGTGAAGAAATTGCCCCTCTGGTCCCTTTTAAATCTCTCCCTTCTCTCTTTGAATCTGTGCCCCCTAGGTTTTAATTTCCTTCACCCGGGGAAAAAGACTGTATGTATTCAAAGTTAACAGTAGTCTCTACACGCTCTCCCTGTGAGCACGTGGGTTTCCTCGCACACTCCAAGGACGGACCGAGTAGGTTAATTGGTCGTTGTAAATTGTCCTGTGATCAGGTTAGAGTTAAATTGGGGGAGTCATCAAAGGTTTTCGGGGTGGCATTGCCCATAAGGGAAGAATGGCTTACTACACGCTATAAAGCTGAATAAGAGAAATAAATACATTTATTATTAAAGTATGTGTATGTCACCATATACAACCATGAGATTCATATTCTTGCATGCATTTACAGTAGAGCAAATAAATACAACAGAATTTACGAAAAACTACAACAACCCAGTGAGCAAAAGAAGACAAACTGTGCAAATAAGTGGATAGATAGAGAGATACTTACTTACTCACTGCCTGTTTAGACGCTGGTGCTTAAGGCAGCAATGAAGGTCCATCTTTGTCTGTCCTTGGTCACTGAGATGTGAAAGGATTCTTCTTTGCAGTTTTGTTTGACCTGTCAGGGTTGTCGGCCCTGAGCTGAACCCTCGAACCTGGAGGACCGGTGGACCACTCTTAGTCTGGCCTCTACCCTTTGACCTGTTTGGCCCGAGCCAAAGCGTAAAGCCCAGACTCCAGCCAAGATGGCTCTGCAGGTGATTGAGGCACACAAACCTCCAAACTACGACAAGGTTGTGGTCCTCTTGGAGGAGATACATAGATAGATTCATGAGATGAGATCTCCGTCAGTCAGGGATGACCATGGATGATGCATCCTAGCTGTCCAGATATGAAAGCCAGGACAGTACAATATGGAGAACAAGCTGTTGCCCATGCAGTAGGCTCCTCCTCTCCACATATCTGATGAATCCAAAGGAACGTTGTAGGAGTGGCCAGTCAGCACTGAACTCAACGTCCAGTTAGAGACTCTGTCTCCCTCCACGAGTGGGTATAGCCACAAGGCAGCAGAGGTCTTCCTTCTCCTAGATGAGCTGCCAACCATGGCTAACAAGCCCCATCTACCCGAAGTGACTGGTTTTAAGGTGCCTTTGCCCCTTCTCCTGTCAGTAGAAACGGTTCCACCTGGCTTAGTAGCTAATCCACACGTGAAGGCCGGGAGCTGGACTTAGTTGTCAGAGGCTATTTGAGGCACACACCATTGGGAGCACTTAATAGGTAGTGGGATCTTGTCCCCAATTCCACCCCCAGCTATAACAACCTTAAGGAACATACATACATAGTGTAATGCCCTGGTTCATATTTTTTTTACTGTTATACTGTTCTGTTTTTGATTTTTGTGCTGTTCTCTGCGAGCTGCTTGTTTTGGGTTACTGTTGAAGATAAAAGATAGGAGAATTTTAGGATGGTCGAATTAAGGGGAGGTTTCTCTGGTGAGGGCTTGGGGCTTTTGTTAGAAAGAGATGAAGAGAGAAGACGCTCGGGAGAAGAGGTCGTAGGATTCGACCCGGAGTGGAGCCATGATCTAACGAAGCCTGGGATGAGTTCGAAGGAGGATCGGCAAAGGGGGAAACCGTGAGCTCCAGTTTGTGCACGTTAGATTGTTTCATTAAAATGGGCCCTTTTCTTGTTTTGTTCTTTCTTTACTGACCCTTTACTCAAATTAAGAATTATAAAGCTAAATCGTTTAATTGTAAGCGGTGTACTGTCTGTTATTTCGCGGCACTGATTTGTAACAGGGTAATAAATCACACAGCACCCACGCAGGCGGGGGGTTCGGGGCGGGCTTGCACCTCAACCTCACACATTTGACGGGGTCAGATATTGTTCTCCCTAGACTGACCAGCCAATGGCACCAGAGTGTTTCAATAGATATAAAAAAAAACAGAGAACATGAGTTGTAGAGTTCTTGAAAGTGAGTGTGTAGTTTGTGGAATCAATTCATAGAAGAGTTGAATGAATTTATCCACACTGGTTCAGGAGCCTGATGGTTGGTGTGGATCCTGAGGCTCCTGTACCTCCTTCCTGATGGTAGCAACAAGAAGAGAGCGTGGCCTGGGTGGTGTGGGTCCCTGATGATGGATTCCTTGATATTTCTCCCTGTCTAATTCATGGCTCCGCCTGTCTAAGTAGACAATGGATGCCCCCGTTCCGGGGCGCCGACCTGGGTGATAAGTATGGAGATCTTGGGCTGCCCAGACATCCAGATCCCCCTCTCGGCCTCGCGGATGTGGTTCAAAGGAATGCGAAGCAGTACATTTGGCATCAGCTTGGCTGCAGGAGCTGCCGGGAGGTGACGTGATACGTCATCCAACCGCCTTAGGGGCTCCACTCCGGATTTGTGTAGGGTTTACTCCTTAGCCTTCTCTTCTCCCGAAGATACCCACAAGGCAGTGGGATCTGCAACCCTGGATAGGGGCCCATACTGGGTACTGTCAGCCGGAGCCAAATGAGCCCAGGACTCGTGTAGGGCAGGGTCGTCATGTCCTGTAGTAGTGACATATAGACTCACTGTCTATGCCTCTTGTTTTATATACACTTTCCCCTCTCTCAGATCGCCCTGTCTCAGATCCCCCTCTCATCAGATCCCTCCCATCACCCCTCCTCTCTCAGATTCCCCCTTTCACCCCTTCTCTCTCAGATCCCCATCTCACATATCCCCCCCATCACCCCTCCTCTCTCAGTTACCCTTCTCACAGATCCCCCCCATCACCCCTCCTCTCTCCCCCTGTGTCCTAGGTCGCTGGGTGGATGGGGTGAGGTGTGAGACATGCTTTCAGTGAGTTGGCCGACCAGCCAGCCTATACAAACGCTAACTCGCTCTCTGTGAAGAGAAGGGAGATTAAATTCGTATTTTAGTCTCAAATTGTTGAATATTAAAAATGAACAATTAAACGCTTTTTAATCCAAGTTCCTTAGCAAGGGAAATTGATTCCTGTTTAATTGCGTTGACATTTCCCAAATCTCTGCAAGTTGCAGTGTTCAAGAAGATTAAATGTTTTTCCTTCTTTTAGCTATGTGCCTCTTGTTCTTTTATCTTCTCTGTGGTATCCATTTCACATCTGTTTTCTTTCTAAACACTAGTGTCAAGCCCAACGATGCTGCAGACTGCCCAAGTTCAACAAAGGTCATCAGATAATTTGGAAAGCCAGGGCCATGCTGGGATGGGGTGACGTGCGAGGGAACAATCTTTGGGGTTTGAGAAGTCTAATTGTGTGTATGGATTAAAAGATTAACTTTATTTGTCAAATGTACGTCAAAACATGTTGAGTGAGCTAGGCCTTTTCGTTTTGGAGCAAAGGAGGGTGGGGGTGACTCGACAGAGGTGGACAAGATAATAAGAGGCATGGATCAAGTGGATAGTCTGATACATTCGTGACATTTAAGAGACTCTTAGATAAGCATGTGGATGATAAAAAACTGAAGGGCTATGTAGGACGGAAGGTCCTCGACTGATCTTGGAGTAGGTTAAAAAGTTGTCACTTTAAACTACCCGTTCCATCGTATCTACATTTCTCCTGTTACCGGCCCTGATATCTTTCTTCCTCCCATCCCTCCACTTTCTGAACAACCAGAAGACCGTAAGACAAAGGAGCAGAATTAGGCCATTTGGCCCAAGTCTGCTCTGACGTTCAATCATGGCTGACCCTTTTTTCTCCCCTCCTCAGCCCCACTCCCCAGCCTTCTCCCCGTAACCTTTGATGCCATGTCCAATCAAGAACCTATCAATCTCTGCCTTAAATAAACCTAATGAGCTGGTCTCCACAGCTACCTGCGGCAACAAATTCCACAAATTCACCACCCTCTGGCTAAAGAAATTTCTCCACATCTCTTTATCAAATTGACACCCCTCTATCCTGAGGCTGTGCCCTCTTGTCCTAGACTCCCCCACCATGGGAAACATCCTTTCCACATCTACTCTGTCTAGGCTCTTCAATATTTGAAAGTTTTCGATGAGATCCCCCCTTCATCCTTCTAAGTTCCACTGAGTACAGACCCAGGGCTATCAAATGTATCTCGTATGATAACCCTTCAATTCCCGAATCATCCTTGTGAACCTCCTCTGAACTCTTTCCAGTGCCAGCACATCCTTTCTTAGATGAGAAGCCCAAAACTGTTAATACTCAAGGTGAGGCCTCCCCAATGCCTTATAAAGCCTCAGCATCACATGCTCTTGTATTCTAGACCTGGTTCATATCCCCCGTCAAACTAGTTTAAACCCTCCTGAGTTGCACTAGTGAACTTTCCAGCTAGGATATTGACTCCCTTCCATTTCAGGTACAACGTGTCCCTCTTGTACAGGTTCCAACGATCCAAGAGACTGAAACCCTGTCCCCTGCACCAGCTGGTCAGCTACTAGCTCATCTGTACTATCACCCTATTGCTGCCCTGACTAGTACGTGGCACTGGGAGTAATCCAGAGGTTGCTACCTTGAATGTCCAGCTTTTCTGCCTCTCTCCCAACTCCCTGCATTCACTGTGTAGGACACTTTCCTCTCTTCTACCTATGTGTAACCGTCTCACCGTGGCTCGTAACAAATTAAGCTTGTTCGTTATCCCTGGCTAACAGCTACGCGAGTCAGCGATGCATGGGTAAGGTGAGATGGGCAGGTCCAATAAGCAACCAATACCTAAGGTGGGTATTTCCTCAAGGGAAATACAACGAGAGCTTGGTGTCCTTGTTCATCAGTCACTGAAAGTAAGCATGCAGGTACAGCAGGCAGTGAAGAAAGCTAATGGCATGTTGGCCTTCATAACAAGGGGAGTTGAGTATAGGAGCAAAGAGGTCCTTCTGCAGTTGTACAGGGCCCTGGTGAGACCACACCTGGAGAATTGTGTGCAGTTTTAGTCTCCAAATTTGAGGAAGGACATTCTTGCTATTGAGGGAGTGCAGTGTAGGTAGGTTAATTCCCGGGATGGCAGGACTGTCATATGTTGAAAGATTGGAGCGACTGGGCTTGTATGCACTGGAAATTAGAAGGATGAGAGGGGACCTGATTGAAACATATAAGATTATTAAAGGATTGGACACGCCAGAGGCAGGAAACATGTTCCCGATGTTGGGGGAGTCCAGAACCAGAGGCCACAATTTGCGAATAAGGGGTAGGCCATTTAGAACGGAGTTGAGGAAAAACTTTTTCACCCAGAGGGTTGTGGGTCTGTGGAATGCTCTGCCTCAGAAGGCAGTGGAGGTCAATTCTCTGGATGCTTTCAAGAAAGAGTTAGATAGAGCTCTTAATGATAGCGGAGTGAAGGGATATGGGGAGAAGGCAGGAAAAGGGTACTGATTGTGCTTGTGAATGGCGGTGCTGGCTTGAAGGGCCAAAAGGCCTACTTCTGCATCTATTGTCTATTATCTATTATCTGTTAAGGTCCATTATGACCTTACTGGCTAACTCCAAAGTATTGGCACTTCCTCCGTGGAACCACTTGTCTGCACAAAGAACTTCTGACAACATTGTCTGTCCTTCTGGTGGGGTTCCACAAGCGTCTTCCTTTATCTCTTCTCCACACCAAACTTCTCCCCCAACTCCTGCAAAAGGACCCCAAGACCAACCCACGTTCTCCTAGAAATCTGATGCTGCCTATCTGTCTCGAATGTTTCATGGCATCCTGCTGGACAGAACGTTATCGAGACAAATCCGACTGGCTGATACAACATTCCTAGGCGGATCAAGTGACTCCTTATCTTAACAAAAACCAAAATACTGGACTGTAAAGTTTGACTAACAGAACTCACTGTGTTTTACAGAAAAGCTGCAGAAAATAAAATACACAATAGCGTAACAGTAGCTATACATTAAAACACGGTCTTAACCAATGTATTACATATGTCATTGGTGTTAATGAGTACCACGACCTCCATTCTATGCTCTTCTGATCTATATTCTATGTCTTATCCTCTATGGAATCAAAGCGAAAACAATCTAATATCAATGTATGTAGGCATTGCCAAATACTATCTTGAGTTTCATTTTCAATTTGAGATTTACGGAACAGTTAGTTCAGCAAAGTGGCATAGATCTCATTGCAATGATCTCATCAAATGTCAGAACAGACATGAATTGAATTGAATTGAATTGACTTTATTTCTTACATCCTTCACATACATGAGGAGTAAAAATCTTTACGTTACATCTCCATCTAAATCTGCAATGTGCAATCATAGTAATTTATAATAATGTAGCACAGAAATACATTCAGATTAGCGTGACTTTTATGGTACAGTAAGGGCCGAATGGCTACTTCCAGCTTCTATCATTTTATGCTTTATGTTAACACAAGGAAAGGTCAGTGACCGGACATCGTGGAATGACAAGTAGCTACCACTAATGAATGTTTCTTTTACCGCACAGTGACATGGAGATATGCAGGATTATTACAGCACTGCTCTTGATTTAATTATGTGAATCACTCCCACTTTCTATTGCTGCAAAAACCAGCCAGTATTTGATCTGGTCTCTACATGAAGGGCAGTCGGGACATTTACCGTGAAGTCACCTGTTTGAGCGGTTTCAGGGGTTACATGCAGAGAATGCTGGTGAGTAAGAATGAAGCTTTGTAAGGAAACCGCTCAGAGCGAGCACGTGAATGAAGGTAACTCAACCTCCCAATACATACAGAAGCTGCAATGGAGAACTCAGACAGAGCGACCTTGGGGTCTGAGTTCATACCTCCCTGAAAGTGGCTGGGGTGGTAGAACTCAGACAAAATGGCATTGCATGTTCTGGAAAATCTAAAGTTGTAAGTTATATGTGCTGCGTGTGACTGTATGCACAGTGGTTCACACCATGGTCCCAGAGGAACGCTGTTTGTTTGGCTCTATTCCAGTGTATGATTGAATAACAATTAAACTTGAACTTGAATTACCCTGAGATTCATTTTCTTGCAGACATTCACAGTAGAACAAAGAAATACAATAGAAGCAATGAAAAACTACACGCAAAGACAAACCACCAATGTGCTAAAGAAGACAATCTGTGCAAATACAAAAGAAATTTAAAAAAATAAATGAATGAATAGATAGATAGACAAATAGATAGATAGATAGATAGATAGATAGATAGATAGATAGATAGATAGATTGATAAATAAAAATGCCGAGAACATGAGTTGTAGAGTTCTTGAAAATAAGTCCGTAGGTTGTGGAATCAGTTCAGTGATGGGGTGAGTGGAGTTATCCATCCTAGTTCAAGAGCCTGTGGTTGAGGGGTAATAAATGTTTCTAAACCTGGTGGTGTGGGTCTTGAGGCTCCTGTACCTCCGTCCTGATGGCAGCAGCGAGAAGAGAGCGTGTCCTGGGGTAGGAGGTCTCTGATTATGGAAGCTGCTTTCTTGTGGATGTCTTGAAACATCACAAACAGCACAGTACAATAGAGGAACAGGCCCTTTAGCCCACAATGTCTGCACCATATCCCTCCATTGCTGCATACTCTTGTGTCTGTCCAAAATCCTCGAAAAGTCCTCTATTGTATCTGCTTTCCCATCACCCCTGGCTGCCTGTTCCACAGTCCAAAGTTCAAAGTAAGTTCATTATGACAGATATCACCATATACAATCTTGAGATTGATCTTCTTGCGGGCATACACAGTAAATGCAAGAAACACAATGGAATCAATGAAAAACCAGACCAGCTGGGTGGACAAACGACCAGTGTACAAAAGACAAGAAACTGTGCAAATACAAAAGAGAAAAAATAGCAAAAATAATAAATAAGCAATAAATATTGAGACAATGAGATGAAGAGCCTTTGAAGCTGACTCCATAGGTTGTGGGAATGAGTGAGTGAGGTTGAGTGAAGTTATCCACTCTGGTTCAAGAACCTGATGGTTGAGGAGTAGTAACTAGAACAAAGAGCCAAGAACAGTACAACACAGGAACAGGCCATTCGGCCCACAATGTTGTGCTGATCCAGATAAAAAGCAAATCAAAAACATCCAAATACTAATCACTTCTACCTACACCATGTCCACATCCCTCCATCTTCCTCACATCCATGTTGCCTATCCAATCGTTTCTTAAAAGCCTCTAATGTATTTGCCTCTACCACCATACCAGGCAGCACATTCCAGACATCCACCACTCTCTGAGTAAAAAACTAACCCCTCACATCCCCCTTGAACCTACCCCCTCTCACCTTGAATACATGGCCTCTGGTATTTTGATATCTGTACCCTGAATAAAGGATTCGGACTGTGTAGGCTAGCTATGTCTCTCATAATTTTGTAAGCTTGTATTAAATGTTCTCTTAGTGTCACACTCTAGAGAAAACAACCTAGGTTTGTTCAGCATCTCCTTACAGAACACGTCCTCTAATTCAGGCTGGTAAACCTCTTCAGCATCCTTTCCAAAGCCTCAGCATCCTTCCTGGAACAGGAAGACCAAAATTACACAGTGTTCTTGCTTTGGGAGTATTGTGGTGAAGATTCTCTGGGTTAGATCCCAGTTCGAGAGAGTTGTTCTGTGAGGGAGGGACTGGATAACGTTGGGCGATATCCAGCAGGGTTTAGGAGAATGAGTGTCGACGTCGGCGAGGGTAGACATTCGAAGCTTTAGTGGTACATTCTAGATCAGAGAGTAGTAGTCTCATACAGTGAGGGACCATTCATCAGGACGGTTTAGTTTAGAGATACAGGATGGTAGCAGAACCTTCTAATTATGCCCATGTGACCAATTAACCTAATAATCTGTAGGTCTTTTTAAAGATATTTGCTTTATTTGTCACATGTACCTTGAAACATACGGCAAAATGCATCATTTGCATCAAATCAGATCAGCGAGGACGCGCTGGGGAAGCCTGCAAGTGTCTCCACGCTTCTGATGCCAACATAACATGCCCACAACTTATTAAACCTAAGTACGTCTTTGGACTGTGGGAGGAAACCGGAGCTCCTGGAGGAAACCGGAGCTCCTGGAGGAAACCGGAGCTCCTGGAGGAAACTGGAGCTCCTGGAGGAAACCCACATGATCACACGGAGAATGTATGGATTCCTTACAGACAGTGGTGAGAAGTGAACCCGGGTCACTGGCACTGTAATGGCATTACACTAACTGCTACACTACCGTGCCATCCCAAACCTCCGACTGAGAGGGAGAGAAATACCCAATCATGAGGAAATCTGCCGATGCTGGAATTTCAAGCAACACACATCAAAGTTGCTGGTGAACGCAGCAGGCCAGGCAGCATCTATAGGAAGAGGTACAGTCGACGTTTCGGGCCCAGACCCTTCGTCAGGACTAACTGAAGGAAGAGCTAGTAAGAGATTTGAAAGTGGGAGGGGGAGAGGGAGATCCGAAATGATAGGAGAAGACAGGAGGGGGAGGGATGGAGCCAAGAGCTGGACAGGTGATTGGCAAAAGGGATATGAGAGGATCATGGGACAGGAGGCCCAGGGAGAAAGGAAAAGGGGGAAAAAACCCAGAGGATGGGCAAGGGGTATAGTCAGAGGGACAGAGGGAGAAAAAGGAGAGAGAAAAAGAATGTGTGTATATAAATAAATAACGGATGGAATATGAGAGGGAGGTGGGGCATTAGTGGAAGTTAGAGAAGTCAATATTCTTGCCATCAGGTTGGAGGAACAACACCTTATATTCTGTCTGGGTAGCCTCCAACCTGATGGCATGAACATTGACTTCTCTAACTTCCGCTAATGTCCCACCTCCCCCTCGTACCCCATCAGCTATTTATTTAGATACACACATTTTTTTTCTCTCTCTCCTTTTTCTCCCTCTGACCCTCTGACTATACCCCTTGCCCATCCTCTGGGTTTTTTCCCCCTTTCCTTTCTCCCTGGGCCTCCTGTCCCATGATCCTCTCATATCCCTTTTGCCAATCACCTGTCCAGCTCTTGGCTCCATCCCTCCCCCTCCTGTCTTCTCCTATCATTTTGGATCTCCCCCTCCCCCTCCCACTTTCAAATCTCTTACTAGCTCTTCTTTCAGTTAGTCCTGACGAAGGATCTCGGCCCGAAACGTCGACTGTACCTCCTCCTAGAGACGCTGCCTGTCCGGAAGAGAAATAGCAGCAGGTACAGGGTTGAGAATCTTTGCAGTCTCTCTCTCTCAGAGAGCTGTAATTGTGTATTCAAGGTTAACCGATCTATTTTGGGATAGAGATGGTGACTAGCTGCCAGAGAAGGTGGTGGAGGCAGATAGAATTACAACATTTAAAAGATGGCCAAAAATTTCAATTCACATTCCCATTCCTGTTTCTCAGGGTGAAGGAGCACCATATATTCTGTTAGGGTACACTCCAACCTGATGGCATGAACATTGATTTCTCCTTCCAGTGAACAAATTCCGCCCCCTGCCTCTATTCCCCCTCTAACTTTTTACTTCTTCTTCACCTGCCTATAACCTCCCCTGGGTTCCCTCCTCCTTCCCATTCTCCAGTGATCCACTCTCCTCTCCTATCAGGATCTTTCTTCTCCGGCTCTTCAGAGGTGACCTGACAGAGGTGTGTAAGATGATGAGGGGCATTGGTCGTGTGGATAGCCAGAGGCTTTTTCCCAGGGCTGAAATGACTAACAAGAGGGGTCATAGTTTTAAGGTGCTTAGAAAGAGGCACCAAGGGGATGTCAGGGGTAAGTTTTTCATACAGAGAGTGGTGGGTGTGTGGAATGCACTGCCAGCAGCGGTGGAGAAAGTGGATACAATAGGGTCTTTTAAGAGCCTCTTAGGTATGTACGTGGAGCTTAGAGAAATAGAGGACTATGCACTAGGCCCCAGGCAGTTTCTAGAGTACGTTACATAGTCGGCACAACATTGTGGGCCGAAGGGCCTGTAATGTGCCGTAGGTTTCTATGTTCTATGTTCTATGTTCTCCATTCCCGCCCACCTGGCTTCACCTGAAGCCTTCTAGCTAACCTCTTTCCCCTCCCCCTCTTTTTTATTTGGGCATCTTCCCCCCTCCTTCTCTGTCCTAAAGTAGGGTCTTGGCCCAAAATGTTGGCTGTTGACTCTTCTCCATAGATGCTGCCTGAGCTGCTGAGTTCCTCCAGCATTTTGTGTGTGTTAGTTTGGATTTCCAGCATCTGCAAATTTTCTCTGGCTATAATGGCTTTGGAGGCAGCAGAGAGGAGGTTCACCAGGTTGATTCCAGAGATGAGGGGGTTAGACCATGAGGAGAGATTGAGCCACCAGGGACTATACTCGCTGGAATTCAGAAGAATGACAGGAGATCTTATAGAAACATGTAATATTATGAAAGGGATATATATGATAGAGACAGAAAAGTTGTTTCCACCTGGTAGGTGAGACTAGAACTAAATGACATAGCCTCAAGATTTGAGGGAGTAGAATTAGGATGAAGATGAGGAGGAACTGCTTTTCCCAGAGAGTGGTGAATATGTGGAATTCTCAGTCCAATGAAACAGTGGAGGCTACCTCAGTAAGTATACTTAAGACAAGGTTGGATAGATTTTTGCATAGTAGTGTAATTAAGGGTTATGGGGAAAAGGCAGGTAGGTGGAGATGAGTCCATGGTCAGATCAGCCATGATCTTATTGAATGGTGGAGCAGGCTCAACAGGCCAGATGGCCGACTCCTGCTCCTATTTCTTATGTTCTTATGTTCTCATGCTTGTGATTTTTAAAACGTATTTGGACAGGGATAAAGGTGTTACCAGCCCAAAGAGGGCCAATGGGATTAGCTTAGATAGACAAGGCTGAGGTGGACCAAAAGCACTATTTCAGTGCTTAAGATTCTTTGATTAAAAGAATCTCTGGAAAGTGGACAAAGAGTCTGAATTAGAGGATGCATGAAGAGGAATAAACAGTCGACATTTCAGGCCGAGACCCTTCCATAGATGGTGCCCGATCTTCTGAGCTCCTCCAGCATTTAGTGTAAGTTTTTCTGGTCTTCCAGCATCTGATCCCTTGTGTCTATTATCAGAATCAGGATTAATATCATTGGCATACAGTATGTCAGGTGTCCTTTTTCTTCAAAGAACGGGGTCTCCACCATTGATCCTGCCTGATCCACATCTCCTCTATTTCCTGAACAGCCATGCTCACCCCACCTTAACAGGAATAGAGATCCTTTCATCCTCACCACTCACCCCATGAGGCTCCACATCTGCCACATTCAACGGCATCATACCACCAAATACATCATTACCTCTCCCCACCCCACTTTCCACTTTCCACAGGGATTGCTCCCTCGTGATTCCCTTCTCTATTCACCCCTCCCCACTAATCTCCTTCCTGACTCAAATCCCTTCAAGTGACAGAAATGCTACACCTGCCCATTCACCTCCTCCCTCACCTCCATTCAGGGCCCAAACAGTCCTTCCAAGTGAGGCAACACTTCACCTGTGACTCTTCTGGGGTCATCTATTGTGTCCTGTGCTCCCAATGTGATCTCCCCTACATTGTGTCCTGTGCTCCCGATGTGATCTCGCCTACATTGTGTCCTGTGCTCCCGATGTGATCTCCCCTACATTGTGTCCTGTGCTCCCGATGTGATCTCCCCTACATTGTGTCCTGTGCTCCCGATGTGATCTCCTCTACATTGTGTCCTGTGCTCCCGATGTGATCTCCCCTACATTGTGTCCTGTGCTCCTGATGTGGCCTCCCCTACATTGGTGGGACCCGACATAAACTGGGGAAACCACTTTGTCGAACTCCTCTGCTTCACCTACAAAAAGCGGATATCCCAGTGGCCAAACATTTTAATTCCCATTCCCATTCCAAAATGTCAGTCCATGGCTTCCTCTTGAGCCACAATGAGGTCACTCTCTGGATGGAGGAGCAACACCTCATATTCTGTCTGTGTAGCTTCCAATCTGATGACATGAACATCAATTTCTTCTTTTTGTTCCTCCCCATTCCCTCTTCTTCTCTTCCCCACTCTGCCCTCTGACCTCTTCTCACCTAACCCTTGAGCCCCTCGCCCTTCCCTTACTCCTATGATCCACTCTCCGTTCCCATCAGATTCCTTCTTCTCCAACCCTTTACCTTTTCCACCTGGCTTCACCTATCACCTTCTAGCTAGCCTCCTTCCCCTCCCCCCTCCTTTTTACTCTGGTGTTTACCTCTTCCTTTCCAGTCCGGAGGAAGGATCTCAGCCGAAACCTTGACTGTGATGAGAAAAAGGCATGTCCTGGGTGATGGAGGTCCTTAATGTTGAAGGCTGCCTTTTTGAGGCATCGCCTTTTGAAGCTGTCCTCAATGCTGGGAAGGGGACATCGGTAAAACCAAGGCATGAGATCTGCTTGAATGATAGTTGAACGTAGAATACAGACAGGCCATTAGAACAGAGGTAAGGAGGAATGCCTTCAGCCAGAAGTTGATGAACCTGAGGAATACATTGCTATAAAGTCCATGAAGGCCAAGTCATCTGGGTATATTTGAAGATGAAGTTGACAAGAACCACATTAGTAAGAATGCCTGAGGACACAGGGACAAGACACGAGAATGGGGGGTTGAAAGAGATGATAAATCAACAATGAGGAATGGTGGAGCCAACTCAATGGGCCAAATGGCCCAATTCTGCTCCGATGTCCCGGAAGTCATAGAAAACTACAGCACCCTGAAGCTCATCTAGTCTGCGTTGAACTGTTGATCTGCCTAGTCCCATCATCCAGTACCAACACCACAGCCCTCACACCCCTCCCATCCATGTATATATCCAAATTTCCCTTAAACGTTCAGGCTGCCTCTGCATCCACCACTTCCGACCAACACTCTCACCACCCTCTGAGTGAAGATATTTCCCCTCACGTTCCCCTTGAACATTTCACCTTTCACCCTTAACCCATGACCACTAGTTGTAGTCCCAGCCAGCGCAATGTTAGTGGAAAAAGACTGCTTGCATTTACCTTCTCTCCATCTGTCATCAATTTGTGTTGTCACCATCATTGCTGTGGGCCGTATCACATGACCATGATTCTTCTTGGCAAATTTCCCTACTGAACTGGTTTGCCATTATCTTCTTCTGGACAGTGTCTTTACAAGACGGGTGACCCCAACCATTATCAATACTCTTTAGAGATTGTCTGCCTGGCGTCAGTGGTCACATAATCAGGACTTGTGATCTGCACCGGCTACTCATACGACCATCCACCACCTGCTCCCATGGCTTCACGTGACCCTGGTCGGCGGGTGGGTGGTTAAGCAGGCTAGCAGAAGGAAGGAATGCTCTACATTTCCTTTGGTATGTACTTATCTACATATCTCTACCTCGCCACTCAGATAGTTGTGTCTACCCCTATCAAATCTCCCCTCAGCCCCTATGTGTCAGGGGGTCAGGTCCTATCCTAGTCAATCTTTCCCTGTTACTCAGGACCTCACATCACAGCAACATTCTTGTAAATTTTCTCTGTGATTTTTTGTATGTCTTATTGTCTCATGATCGTACTTGGAATTTTCCCACACTCTTCCAAAGAACCTTACGGCCCGTTGGCCCACCTCGTCCATGTCTACCTTTGGGCCTGTAACACCTTTCTCCCCGTCCAAACATGTTTCAAACATTGTAATTCTATCTGCCTCCGCCACCTCCTCTGGCAGCTTGTTCCAACTACTCACTACTCCTGTGTCTGACATTCTAGTACACCCAGCACACATCGGAATTTACCACTTCCATACCATTCTGTTGTTTCAGAGAAGCGGAACAATTTGTGCAAGATACAACATGTTACTTTGATAGACTTATTTATATGTTAATGGTTGAGATGTGTGACTGGGATACACTAAGCTGTGGACATCAGAATATATGGATGGGAGGGTATGGAGGGCTACATGGTCCCACTGCAGGTTGATGGGAGTAGGCAGTTTAAATGGTTCAGCACAGACTAGATGGGCTGAAGGGCTTATAATTGTGCTGCTCTTTTGTATGACTGTATGACTCTAATTATCCTCCATGGTTCTGACAGGGTGCCACAGCACGTAGCACAATGCTATTACAGCTCAGGATGTTGGAGTTCAGAGTTCAGTCCCGGTGTCCTCCATAAGAAAATGTGTATGTTCTTCCTGTGAGCATAGGGGTTTCCTCTAAGTGCTCCAGCTCTCTCTCACCATCCAAGGATATCCTGGTTAGTAGGTTAACTGGTCATTGTAAATTGTGACTAGGCTACAATTAAATTGGTGGGTTGCTGGGCAGTGTGGCTCAAAAGGCCGGAAGGGTCTGTTCCTTACTTTCTCGCTAAATCGATAAATAAATAAATCAGTCAGTCAATTACACACACACACACACACACACACACACACACACACTCACTCACACACTCACACACAGATACACACACTCACACACACACACACACACACACACACACACACACACACTCACACACACACACACTCACACACTCACACACTCACACACAGATACACACACTCACACACTCACACACAGATACACACACTCACACGCACACACACACACACACACTCACTCACACACTCACACACAGATACACACACTCACACACACACACACACACACACACACACACTCACACACACACACACTCACACACTCACACACTCACACATAGATACACACACTCACACACTCACACACAGATACACACACTCACACGCACACACACACAGATACACACTCACATGCACACACACATACACACACACTCACACACTCACACACACACTCACACGCACACACACTCACACGCACATACACACTCACATGCACACACACACGCACACACATGCACGCACTCACACACACTCACACACATTCACACACACATTCACACACACACTCACACACTCACACACACATTCACACACACACTCACACACGTGCGCGGGCACACACACGCACACACATACACACTCACACGCACACACTCGCACTCACACACACACTCCACACGCGCGCACACACACACACACACACACACACACACTCACACACACCAGCACACACACTCACACGCATACACACACATACACTCACACACACACACTCACACACATGCATACACACATGCTCTCACACACACACACTCACACACACACATACACACACACACATGCACATACACACACACTCACTCACAAACACACCCACACACACTCGCACACACTCGCACACTCACACATGCGCGTGCACACACACACACACACTCACATGCACACACACGCTCTGGTGAATCTGTATCAGCCAGTCCCCTGTATGGTGGATACAATGGATTACAGAAACATTGATCAACTCCAACCAGACCATCAACTTTGGACAATGGAGAGGGGAGGTCATTGAGCTCCACTGGGAGCTAACAGCCCAAGAAGAAGAAATTGTCCAGTGATTAGGCTAGGGTTAAATCTGTGGGTGGCTGTGCATCATGGCTTGAAGAACCGAAGGGTCTGTTCCGTGGTGTATCTCTAAATAAATTTTTAAAAATTCATAAATAAGAATTAGTATCAAGAGCAGGCCAGGTCTGGCCATTCTCCTCTGATCTCTCTCATTAACAAGGTGTTTTCACCACAGAACTGCCATTCCTGAGGAGACTGGGGTCCTTTGGAGTATGCAGGCCTTTCCATCACGCGTTCTACCAGTCTATTGTCACCAGTACGACCTTCTATGCGGTGGTGTGTTGAAAAATGGCATCAACACGGATGATGCCAACAGGCTCAATAAACTGATCAGAAAAGCTGGCTCCGTTATAGGAGTCAAACTGGACACATTGGAGGCTGTGATAGAACAAAGGATCCAATGGAAAATCATGGCAATCCTGGACAATATTTCTCACCCTCTGCATGCCACCTTGGCTGAACAGAGGAGCACTTTTAGTAATAGACTAAGACACCTGCACTGCTCCAAAGAGCGCTCTACGAGGTCATTCTTACCCTTGGTCATTAGGCTCTATAAAGAGTCAATCTATAGCTGGGGAAGTGATGACCCCCTCCTGTGGGGGTTAGGCTGTTATTAACCTCTGTTTACCAGAGCTCTGTTTAAGCTCAGTTTAGGTCCTTTTTTATTTTTAAGGTAACTTATTTTTATTTCTTACTTCTCTTCTAATAATTGTATATCTGGGCACTTGTATTCCTACTGTGACACTATAATTTTCTTTGGGATCAATGAAGTACCTATCTATCTACCTTCACTGAATGTTTTATTTTCCACACCGTTTCCTCTAAACTTTAGAGACTGTTGTGTGTGAAAATCCCAGGAGATCAGCAGATTCTGAGATACTTAAATCACCCTGCCTGGCGTCAACAGTCAAAGTCTCTTCGATCACAGTTCTTCCCTATTCTGATGTTTGGTCTGAACAACAACTGAACCTCTTGGCCACGTCTGCGTGCTTTTACGCATTGAGTTGCTGCCACACGATTGGCTGTTTAGAGATTTGTATTAACGAACAGGTGTACAGCTGAACCTAATAAAGTGACTCCTGAGTGTAAATTGGGAAAGGGTGTTCTCAGGGAAATGAGGAGGTTGTTTGGGGAGTACTTACAAGGGGTTCTGGGTAGGTTTGATCCATTGAGGCAGGGAAAGGATGGTAGGGTGAAGGAACCATGATTGACAAGAGATATGAAACATCAGACAGGAGGAAGAAGGAAGCTTACTTAATGTTTAGGAAGTAAGGATCAGCCAGAGCTCTAGAGAGTTACAAGGCAGCCGGGGAGGAGCTTAAGAATGGACTTAGGAGAGCTGGAAGGGGGCATGAGAAGACCTTGCCAAGCAGGACAAAGAAAAAGCACAAGGCATCTGCATGTACAGTATGTGAAGAACAGGAGGATAACTAAAGCGAGGGCAGGACCGATATGTGAGAGATGAGGAAATGTGCCTAGAGCGGAGGAGATAGGACAGGTCCTCATGAATACTTTGCTTCAGTGAGAGGGACATTGGTATTTGTGGGGGCGGTGTCAAACAGGCTGATGTGTTGGAATCTGTCGGCATTAAGAAAGAGGATGTGCTGGAACTTTTGAAGAGGATTAGACGTTCGATTTGATTAGTGAGGATGAGGTCTCAGGGTACTTGGAGACACATGACAAAATAGGCCGTAGTCAGCATGGTTTCCTCAAGGGAAAATCTTGCCTGATCAATCTGTTGGAATTCTTTGAAGAAATAGCAAGCAGGGTAGACAATGGAGAATTGGCTGATGTTGTGTACTTGGATTTTCAGAAGGCCTTTGACAAGGTGCCACACACAAGGCAGCTTAACAAGCTACAAACCCATGGTATTACAGGAAAGATTCTAGCATGGATAAAGCAGTGGCTGATTGGCAGGAGGCAAACAGTGGGAATAAACAGTATCTTTTCTGGCTGGCTGCCGGTGTGCCAGAGGGGTCTGTGTTGGGACTGATTCTTTTTATGTTATTTGCTAATGATTTAGATAATGGAACAGATGGCTTTGTTGCAAAGTTTGCAGACAATATGAAGATAGGTGGAGGGGCAGGGAGTTTTGAGGAAGTAGAGATGCTACAGAAGGACTTGGACACATCAAGAGAATTGGCAAAGAAATTGCAGATGGAATACCATGTCCAGAAGTGTTTAGTCATGCCCTTTGGTAGAAGAAAGGAAAGGGTTGACTATTCTCTAAATGGAGAGAAAATACAAAAAAAAACTGGGGTGCAAAGAGATCTGAGAGCCCTTGTGCAGGATTCTCTAAAGGTTAATTTGCAGGTTAAGTCTGTGGTGAGGAAGGCAAATGCCATGTTAGCATTCATTTCCAAGAGGACTAGAATATAAAAGCAAGGATGTAATGTTAAGACTTTATAAAGTACTGGTGAGGCCTCACTTGGAGTATTGTGAGCAGTTTTGGGCCTTTGTGCTGAAACTGGAGAGGGTTCAAAGGAGGTTCACAAAAATGATTCCAGGATTGAATGGCTTGTCATATAAAAAGCTTTTGATGGCTTTGTGCCCGTATTCGCTGGAATTCAGAAGAATGAGGGGTGACCACATTGAAACCTATCAAATGGTGAAAAGTCTTGATAGAGTGGATGTGGAGAAGTTATTTCCTGTGGTGGGAGAGTCTAAGACCAGAGGACACAGCCTCAGAATAGAGGGGTGTCTTTTTAGAATAGAGATGAGGAGGAATTTCTTTAGCCAGAGACTGGTGGATCTGTGGAATTCTTTGCCACAGGCAGGTGTGGAGATCAAGTCTTTATGTATATTTAAGGCAGAGGTTGATAGATTCTTGATAGGTCATGGCATAAAGGGATATGGGGAGACGGCAGGAGAGGAAAAATGGATCAGCCATGATTGAAATGGTGGAGCAGACTCGATGAACCAGATGGCCTAATTCTGCTCCTATATTTTATGATCTCATGGTCTTACTGGGATGGGTAAGTCCCTGGGGCCAGGTGGGATATACCTCAGCTTGCTATGGGAAGTGAGGGAAGAGATTGCTGTGCTTTTGGTGAAGATCTTTGCATCCTCACTGGCCACAGGAGCAGTGCCAGATTATTGGAAGGTGGTAAGTATTATTGCTTTTTCAAGAAAGGAAGTAGGAAGGAGAGAAGTAGGGATAACACTGGGAATTATAAACCAGTGAGTCTTACTTCCATGGTGGGCAAACTATTGGAGGGGAATCCTAGGCACACAATTTACGGGGATTTGCAGAAACATAGTCTGATTAGGTGTATGCTTTGTGAGATACCAATCATGCTTTATGAGTCTGATTGAATTTTCTGAGACTGTGACAAAGCACATTGATGAAGGTAGAGCAGTGGATGTGGTGTATATGAGTTACTGAAATCCATACGACAAGGTTTGCCATTGTAGGCTAATTCATAAAGTCAGAAGGCATGGGATCCAGGGAAACTTGGCTGTCTGAAGTCAAAATCAGCTTGCCCATAGAAGGCAGAGGGTGGCTGCAGATGTGGTGTGTTCTGTCTGTAGATCGGTGACCAGTGGTGTTCCCCAGGGATCTCTGCTCTTTGTGATTTTTATAATTAACTTGGATGAGGAAGTGGAAGGGTGGGTTAGTAAGCTTGTTGGAATCATGGATGGTGTAACAGCACAGAGCTGGGCTGAGAAGTGGCAGATGGAGTTCAACCAGAAAAGTGTAAAGTGATTCACTGTGGAGGTCGAACTTGAAGGCAGAATACAGGGTTAATGGCAATTTTTTTTAACAGTGTGGAGGGACAGAGAGATCTTGGGTTTCACATTCATAGATTTTTCAAAGCTGCTGCATAAGTTGACAGGGTTGTTCAGAAGGCGTGTGGTGTGTTAGCCTTCATTAGTCAGGAAATTGAATTCAAGAGCCATGAGGTAATGTTGCAGCTTTACAAACCTTCAGTTGCACCACACTTGGGATATTGTGTTCGGTTCTGGTCACCTCATTACAGGAAGGATGTGGAAGCTTCAGAGAGGGTGCAGAGGAGATTTACCAGGATGTTGCCTAGACTAGAGAGCAGGTCTAATTGAGTGAGCTAGGGTTTTTCTCTTTGGAGTGAAGGAGGATGAGAGATGACTTGATAGAGGTGCACAAGATGATAAGAGGCAGTGATCGAGTGGTCAACCAGAGACTTTGTCTCAGAGCAGAAATGGCTGATGCCAGGGATCATAATTTCATGCTGATTGGACAATAGAGGGAATGTCATCACCATTGCGTGCCATGTGTAATGATGTGGGAGATCATGGTCTTCCGTCTGTCTTTAATCTGAGAACTTCCAATAAGCTCTTCAAAACTTTTGCCTGCCCATCCCTTGACATTCACTGTGGAAGGTCGAATTTGAAGGCAGAATACAGAGTTAACGGCAGTTTTTTTTAATGAATGTCCAGTGCTGGTGATCGTGACTTACCTTTCATCAACATTTCCTGTCACTGTAAGATGTTTGAGCTCGTCCTTCCTCAGTAAATATCCCAGAAGTTCTAGCTGCTGTCTCCTGATTGATGATATCAGCTCTCTTGATCATGAATACAGAAAACAACAAGACCACAGCATGAAGGGTGTCTTACCCGCAGGCAATGATCCCTCACTCGGTAGAGACATTCATATACGACAGGTGAGACTGGCTACCGTCTGCAACAAAGACACAATTAAAATAGCAACATGGAATATGAGAACTCTTTATCAAGCTGGAACGGGGAGCAGGAAACGGAACATTTGAAAGTCAGCATCATGGGACTGTGAGACAAGGTGGAAAGGGAGTGGATGTTTTGATTTTGATGAATACAAGCTGATCTATTCAGGTGATGAACAAGATGTGGGAATAATAAGGCATAGGAGCAGAACTAGGCCAGTCTGTCCATCAAGTCTGTTCCGCCATTCCATCATAGCTGATTTATTATCCCTCTTAGTTCCATTCGTCTGCCCTTTCCCCAAAACCTTTCACATCCTGACTAATCAAGAGCCTATAAACCTCCATTTTTTATGCAGCTATACAGTGGATTGCCATTAATTAGGACACATCAGGATCAGTACATTTTTGCTCAACTAAGCGGCTGCCCCAATCAGACAAAGTTTCCTAGAAATAGTTAAAAAAGTATAGAAATACAAACTACTGTTTAACTGAGTAGCAAATTATGTACTTAGTTGAAATACACAACAAATTAGAACGTTACCAGTACTTCTTCTTCGGCTGTCCATCAATTTCGATGTTGACTGATGCCTGGGCAAGGTTGTATGGAAGACACAAACAGGAGGAATTCTGCAGATGTTGGAAATTCAAGCAACACACATCAAAGTTGCTGGTGAATGCAGCAGGCCTTGTATGGAAGACCGGCAGTTGCCCATGTTGCAAGTCTTCCCTCTCCATGCCACCAATGTTGATCAAGGGAAGGGCACTAGGGCCCATACAGCTTGGCACCGCTGACGTTGCAGATCAATGTGTGGTTAAGTGCCTTGCTCAAGACACAACACGCTACCTCAGCCGAGGCTCGAACTAGCGACCTTCAGATCACTAGACCGACGCCTTAACCATTTGGCCACGTGCCACACACACCACCAGTACTACTAGAGTACTATAAAACTATGTATTAGTTAAATAGTTATTGACGGGGCACGCTGCCGTGTTTTTTTGACTGACTGTAAATGAACAAAATCAGCGCAGGCACCTAATGGACCGCCTTCACACAATTTTCGACAATTGTGTCCTCCAAATCTTCATTCTCATTGTAACATTCAAGATGATTGTCAATACCTTCAAATTCTTTGTAATACCTAACATGTTGAAGTAGTGAAAGCATTTCATTTTCATTGCCTGCCATTTCTGGCATCTCCAAGTCTGAATGCTTGAAACCACACTGAGCAAAACAGTTCTGAACTGTCTTTCTGCCCATTTCTCACCAACTATCAGTGACAAAAATCACTGATTTATGAACATAAACACATGCAACTGGTGCTATTTAAAAACTGATCACTCTAAGCACGATGTAGCCGCACAAGTGCATGAGATTGACATATTCGGCAACAGTTTCCTGCTCCAGTTTAAGTGCATAGTGTCCCAAATAAACAAAGGGAACCCTGGCTATTTTCTCCATTAGTTTTGTTCTAGAATTGTCCCATATAAGCAGCTGCCCCAATTAACTGATGACCCATTTCTAGAATTGTCTAGAATTGTCCCCTATAAGCAGCTGCCCCAGTTAACTGATGACCCAGTTATCCAGAATCCACTGTGTACTCAATGATTTGGCTTCCACAGCCCATGTGTGGCAAGGAAATCCACAGATTAACCACCCTTTGGCTAAAGAATCTGTGGGATTTTCTGCTCAGGGAAACAGTAAAGGTAATCTCATTACATTTATTTAAGACTTAGTTAGATACATTTTTGCATAGCAGGAGAATTAAGGGTTCTGAGAAGACAGATAGGTAAGGCTGAGATCAGCCAGAATCTTATTCAATGGCGGACCAGGCCCAGTGGGCTGAATGGCCAAATCCTGCTCCTATTTCCTGTCATGTTTTTAAATCTTGCCTCCAATATTATTCTGAAATGTTTTGAGACTTGTTTCAAATACCGAAGAACATTATCTTTTGCCTCTCTTTTGGCTAGACGGTTGGTGGAAAGATGCTGCCCCACCCACTCACGCTCAATGGCTTAGTGATATTATGGCCTGTTTAGACCTCGAAAAGATTAATTATTCACTTCTTAATTGGGACATAAAGTTTCATAAAGGTGTGGGGACTTTTTCTTGAATATTCCCACAGTTCTTCTTTAGGGTAAGTTTATCCTTTTTTTTAGTAGTGCCACAATCCCTTATTTTCAGCTTTTTTTTCTTGTAAGTTATACGTTTTTCTGTTACGAATTATATTATACTTTTTGTAGTCGGCATTATATTATTTTTTTTCCTATATGTATTCACAGTTCTCTGGGGTTGAATGTTCTGGCTGATTTTTTTTCATGTGTAAAGTGGCTGGCCTGTGTTTTTCTTTTTTCAGTGGGGGATTGGGATGGATATTAATTTTACATAGTTCTCTTTTGGTTGCTTTTTTTTTACTGTTATGAATTATATATTGGATTTGTTTGTTTTGCACTGTATAAATCTCCATTTTGTTGTTGGGTTCCTGTTTGTAATTTCACTGTAGAAATGCATTAAAAAATTAATCTAAAAAATGCAACTTATGAATAAGCCTCCACAGTCCTGAAGAATAAACAGTCCCAAAGAATTACCATCTTCTGAACTGTTTATAGAATCACAGAGCACTTCAGCACAGAAACAGGTCCTTCAGCCCATCTATTCCTTCTAATCCCATTAACCTACACCTGGACCATTGCCTTTTCCTTCTATGCACTTAGCCAAACTTCTCCTAAATGTTGAAATCAAACCTGCGTCCATCACTTCTACTGACAGTTTGTCCCACACTATCACCACCCTCTGAGTTAATGAGTGAGTTACTCGATAAATTGGTTTATTATTGTCACATGTACCAAGGTAGAATGCTAAAACTGGTCTTGCATATTATTCGTACAGATCAGATCATTACACGGTGCATTGAGGTAAAACAAGGTAAAACAATAACAGAATGCAGAATAAAGTGTTACAGTTACAGAGAAAGTGCAGTGCAGACGGACAATAAGGTGCAAGGTCATAATGAGGTAGATGGTGAGGTCGTAAACACAAGAGATGTTGCAGATGCTGGAAATCCAGAGCAACACACACAAAATGCTAGAAGAGCTCAACAGGTCAGGCAGCATCTTTAAAGAGGATTAAGACCCTTGCAGTCAAAAGTCCATTTTATCAAACAAGAGGTCCATTTAAGAGTCTGATAACAGTGGGGTAGAAGCTGATTCTGAGCCTGGTGCGATGTGCTTTCAGGCTTTTGTATCTTCAGCCCATTGGGAAGGGGAAGAAGCGAGAATATTGACAATGACCGCTTCACACACTCAGGAATAAATCTCTCAGGTTCCTAATATGAAAGCAGAGAGGGACCAGCAGAGGAAAGGGTGAGCAGTTTCAAGTTCCTTGGTGTCAACATCTCTGAAGATCTATCCTGGGCTCAACATATTGACGCAGTTATAAAGAAGGCACAACAGTGGCTATATCGCATTAGGAGTTTGAAGAGATTTGGTATGTCACCAAAGACTCTCACAAATTTCTACAGATGTACTGTGGAGAGCATTCTGACTGGTTGCATCACTGTCTGGTGTGGAGGGGCCACTACACAGGATTAGAAAAAGCTGCAGAAAGTTGTAAACTCAGCCAGCTCCATGGACACCAGCCTCCCCAGCAGAGGGCATCCTCTAAAAGCAATGCCTCAAAAAGGCAGCAGCCATCATTAAGGAGCCCCCCCTCCCCAATCACCCCACCTGGGACATGCCCTCTTCTCATTGCTACCATCAGGAAGGACATACAGGAGCCTGAAGACACACACTCAATGATTCAGTAACAGCTTCTTCCCCTCTGCCATCAGATTTCTGAATGGACAATGAAACCATGAACACTACCTCATGACTTTTTGCTCTCTTTTTGTGTTATTTGTTTTATTTAAATTACCTAAACACACACACACACACACACACATATATATATATATACACACTTATTGTAATTTATAGTTTTTAAAAAGTATTATGTATTGCTATGTACTGCCTCCACAAAACAACAAATTTCACATCAAACAACAGGAATTCTGCAGATGCTGGAAATTCAAGCAACACACATCAAAGTTGCTGGTGAACGCAGCAGGCCAGGCAGCATCTATAGGAAGAGGTGCAGTCGACGTTTCAGGCCGAGACCCTTCGTCAGGACTAACTGAAGGAAGAGTGAGTAAGGGATTTGAAAGCTGGAGGGGGAGGGGGAGATGCAAAATGATAGGAGAAGACAGGAGGGGGAGGGATGGAGCCGAGAGCTGGACAGGTGATAGGCAAAAGGGGATACGAGAGGATCATGGGACAGGAGGTCCGGGAAGAAAGACAGGGGGGGGGGGTAACCCAGAGGATGGGCAAGAGGTATAGTCAGAGGGACAGAGGGAGAAAAAGGAGAGTGAGAGAAAGAATGTGTGTATAAAAATGAGTAACAGATGGGGTACGAGGGGGAGGTGGGGCATTAGCGGAAGTTAGAGAAGTCAATGTTCATGCCATCAGGTTGGAGGCTACCCAGACGGAATATAAGGTGTTGTTCCTCCAACCTGAGTGTGGCTTCATCTTTACAGTAGAGGAGGCCGTGGATAGACATGTCAGAATGGGAATGGGATGTGGAATTAAAATGTGTGGCCACTGGGAGATCCTGCTTTCTCTGGCGGACAGAGCGTAGGTGTTCAGCAAAGCGGCCTCCCAGTCTGCGTCCGGTCTCGCCAATATATAAAAGACCACATCGGGAGCACCGGACACAGTATATCACCCCAGCCGACTCACAGGTGAAGTGTCGCCTCACCTGGAAGGACTGTTTGGGGCCCTGAATGGTGGTAAGGGAGGAAGTGTAAGGGCATGTGTAGCACTTGTTCCGCTTACAGGGATAAGTGCCAGGAGGGAGATCAGTGGGGAGGGATGGCATATTCTGGTGATATTCAGCCTGATTCTGATTGAAAGGTGTTCACTTGTTAACATCCCACAATCTTCAATTTATCATCCTGCATGGCTCTGAACCATACCAGCACTGTGAGAAGGTAAAGCCAAGAAAATAGGGAATTTAATCCCTGTGAAGGCTCTATCATGGGTTGGTGTTCGTTGGCCTCACTCCAGATACCAATCAATTCGTATAAAGGTTTTCTTTCAAAAGCTTAGGAACCCAATTTGTTCAGGTATTCAGGGCTTAATTTTTACTTCTTTTCCCTGTACATATTAAGTATTCAGTGTCAAGTTAAAATCACTCTTTATGTTCTAGAAGGCCAATCCATGCCAACTATCAGAACAAAATTATTTCCCCACGAATTCCCTCCAGATTCTACTACAGAGATGGACTGAGGTTCAATTCACACTGCTGCCTCTGAAGAGTTTGTACGCTTTCCCTGTGACGGCAGGAGGAAGGCAGCAGAAAGGAAATTATAGACCAGTTAGCCTGACCTCAGTGGTTGGGAAGATGTTAGAGTCAATTGTTAGGGATGAGGTGATGGAGTACTTGGTGACACAGGACAAGATAGGATGAAGTTGGCATGGTTGCCTTAAGGGAAAATCCTGCCTGACAAACCTGTTAAAATTCTTTGAGGAGATTACAAGTAGGATGGATAAAGGGGGTGCAGTGGATGTTGTATATCTGGACTCTCAGAAAGCCTTTGACCAGGTGCCACACATGAAGCTGCTTACCAAGCTAAGAACCTGTGGTATTACAGGAAAGTTACTAAGATGGTTACAGCATTGGCTGATTGAAAGTGAGAAGAAATAAAAGGATCCTTTTCTGGTTGGCTACCAGTGACTAGTGGTGTTCCGCAGGGGTCGATGTTGCGACCTCTTCTTTTTATGCTGTATATAAATGATATAGATGATGGAATAGATGGCTTTGTTGCCAAGTTTGCAGATGATACAAATATTGGTGGAGGGGCAGGTAGTGTTGAGGACTCAAACAGATTAGAAAATAGGCAAGAAAGTGACAAATGAAATATAATGGAAAATACATGGTCATGCACTTTGGTAGTAAAAATAAATGTGTAGACTATTTTCTAAACAGGGAGAAAATCAAAAAATCTGAGATGCAAAGGGACTTAGGAGTCCTTGTGCAGAACACCCTAAAGGTTAACTTGCAGGTTGAGTCAGTGGTGAGGAAAACAAATGCAATGTTAGCATTCATTTCAAGAGCAGGGATGTGATGCTGAGGCTTTATAAGGCATTGGTGAGGCCTCACCTTGAGTATTGTGAACAGTTTTGGGCTCCTCATCTTAGAAGAGATGTGCTGGAATTGGAGAGGGTCCAGAGGAGGTCCACGATGATGATTCCAGGAATGAAAGGGTTATCATACAAAGAACATTTAATGGCTCTGGGTCTGTACTCGCTGGAATTCAGAAGGATGAGGGGGCTCTCATTGAAACCTTTCAAATGTTGGAAGGCCTAGATAGAGTAGATGTTGAAAGGCTGTTTCCCATGGTCGTAGACCCTAGGACAAGAGGGCACAGCCTCAGAATAGAGGGGTGTCCATTTAAAGCAGAGATGCAGAATTTTTTTTTAGTCAGAGGGTGATGAATTTGTGGAATTGTTGCCACATGCAGCTGTGGAGGCCAGGTCATTGGGTGTATTTAAGGTAGAGATTGATAAGTTCTTGTTCGGACATGACACCAAAGGTTACGAGGAGAAGGCCAGGAACTGAGTGTGACGAGGAGAAAGAAAACAGATCTGCCATGATTCAATGGTGCAGCAGACTCGATGGGCCAAATGGCCTAATTCTGCTCCTACATCTTACGGTTTTATGATCTTCACACATTCCAAAAGCGTGCTGATTGGTAGGTTAATTGGTCATTGTAAACTTGTCCCATGATTAAATCAGAGTTAAATCAGAGGATTGCTGGGTGGCATGGCTCAAAGGGCCAAAGAGCCTATTCTACTCTGTATCGAAAGAAAAATAAAGATTTTAAAAAGTTCCTGTTATTTGGGCCATCAGTTAATCAGAAACCAAAGCACCCAGATGAAACCCTTTCTATATTACAGAACTAGGCCCTCCTAATGCTTTTGTGAAAAGAGCCAGTATTTCCTTTGCTCATTTGGGACACCATGTACTTGAATACCTGCCAAGCAGGTTCTAACTAGCATCAGTCACGTCTACCTGTGTGGTTGTTAGACACTACACCGTGTGGTTGCTTCGTGTTTGGAGCAAACAGTTTTTAAAGTGTGTCAATTGTGTGCGTGTGTGTGTGTGTGTGTGTGTGTGTGTGTGTGTTCAAAAAGCGTGACTTTTTTCACTGATGGTTGGCGAGAAATAAGCAATAAGACAATTCAGAACTGGTTTGCTCCTACGATTTCAAGAATTCAGACTTGGAGATGCCAGAAAGAGACAGGAGTGAAAATGAAACAATTTTACAATTTTAACAAGTTAGGAACTACAAACACTTCGAAGGTATCGACAATCATCTTGAATGTTACAATGAAAATTAAGATTTGTAGCATGTAGGTGTCAATAGCATCGTATGAAGGCTGTCCATTGTCTACACTAGGTGTCTGCTCTGATTTTGTTCATTCCGTACACTGGACAAATTCCTCCATTGATATCTATTAGGAACTAATACAGTTTTATAGTACATAGTAGTATTGGTAGTGTTCTAATTTGTTCTGTATTTCATTTAAATACATAATTTGTTACTCAGTTAAATGGTAGTTTGTCTTTTTTGTACCTTTTTAACTATTTCCCTGAAACTTCAGCTAATTGGGACAGCCGATAATTGGGCTATAATATACTGGTTCTGATGTGTCCCAATTAACTGGAATTCACTGTATTCACATGAAAGTTAATTAACCCACCGACTTGAACATCTTTAAGATACAGAAGAAAACCTTTAATCTTATCTGAATTTTCCTGATGGTATACATGACACTGGCAGTATCAGGACTGGCACAGAGCCATTCGACAAGCGTGGACTACCAAGCCCATTTCCCATGGCACAGGTTAACTGGAGTAAAGCATGGAACAGAACAACATGATGGGCCAAAGAGTTCAATGAATATGACCAATGTTCCCTCTAATTTTTTTTACAGCTGCTCAGCGGACCAACCATTGCTCTGAGCAGGAAATTTTTACACGGCCTGAAATATGTGTGGCACTTCAATAAAACATTAGATAAAAGAAAATTCCAGCTGCGCGGCAACAAAGGCTATGTGCGTGGGAGCATTTCAGTTACTGTGCGGCTGCGCACCCGAGCAGCTGAGAGGGAACAGTGACTATGATTCTGTATCACAGGACTAGGCCCTCCGAATGCTTTTATGATCCAGATGTTCTTTGGAAATCAAGAATGAGGCATAAAATGTACTGCTTACAATTGGTTTATTAAGTGTTACAAGAGCAAAAAACAAACAAGAAAGAGAAGCCAAGAGAACGGAAAAAGGACAAAGGAAAAAGTCATGGTCGTCTCATGCTCGGACAAGAGATAGCACCAATACAAGTTATTTATTTATTTATTTAGAGACACAGGGCAGAACAGGCCCTTCTGGCCCAATCCTGCAACCCCCTGTTTAACCCTAGCCTAATCACAGGGCAATTTACAATCACCAATTAACCTGCACTTTGCAATGTCGGGGGGGACCAGAGCACCCAGAGGAAACCCATGTGGTCACAGGGAAAGCATACAGACTCCTTACAGAGGGTGCTGGAATTGAACCCCGAACCCAAACACCCCGCGCTGTAATAGCGTTGCACCAACTGCCACGCTACCATGGCGCCCTTAACAAGTAAACTATAAAGTAGCCAGATTCAAGTGGCGAGTTACCAGCTGCAAAAAAAACTAAGTTTCTCAAAAAATACAGAGGCAATTGAATTGTAATTGCCAGAAAATTCACTGATCAATTACACACACTATATATATCATCACCATCATTACATACTGTGTCGTATCACATGGTGACATAATTTTTCTACAGAAGTGGTTTGTCATTGCCTTCTGGGCAGTATCTCAACAATAGATTTGGACAGCGCAGTACTGCAGTGGTCAGGACAACGCTTTACAGTACCAGCAACCCAGGCTCAATTGCCTCTGCTGTCTGTGAGGCGTTCGTACGTTCTCCCTGAGACCGACTGGGTTTCTTCTGAGTGGTCTGGTTTCCTCCCACATTTCAAAAATGTACCTGTTGGTAGGTTAGTTGGTCATGGTAAATTATCCTGTGATTAAGTCAGGGTTGAATTGTGTGTTGCTGGGTGACGCAGCTCAAAGGCCTGAAGGGCCTGTTCCAAGCTGCATCTCAATAAATAACTGGAATAAATAAATAAAGACGGGCGACCACAGCCATCATCAACGCTCTTCAGAGATTGTCAGCCTGGCCACATTGGTAGCACGACTAAAACTTGTGATAAGAGCATAAAGCCATAAGACATAGGAGCAGAATTAGGCCATTCAGCCCATCGAGTTTTCTCCGCCATTCTATCATGACTGATCCCTGATCCCATTCACTCCATACACCTGCCTTCTTGCCGTATCCTTTGATGCCCTGACCAATCAGGAAATGGTCAATTGCCGCTTTAAATACACCCGCGGACTTGGCCTCCACCGCAGTCTGTGGCAGAGCATTCTACAGATTCACTACTCCCTGGCTAAAAAAATTCCTCCTTGCTTCTGTTTTAAAAGGCCACCCCTCAGTTTTGAGACTGTGCCCTCCAGTTCTGGATACCCTCACCATAGGAAACATCCTCTCCACATCCACCCTATCTAGTCCTTTCAACACTCGGTAAGTTTCAATGAGATCCCCCTGCATTCTTCTAAATTCCAGTGAGTTCAGGCCCAAAGCTGCCAAACGCTCCTCATATGTTAACCCCTTCATTCCCGGAATCATCTTTGTGAACCTCCTCTGGACTCTCTCCAATGACAACACATCCTTTCTGAGATATGGGGCCCGGAACTGTTGACAATACTCCAGGTGCTGCCTGACTGGTGTTTTATAAAGGCTCAGCATTATCTCCTTGTTTTTTATATTCTATTCCCCTTGAAATAAATGCCAACATTGCACTTGCCTTCTTTACCACAGACTCAACCTGTAAATTAACCTTCTGGGGGTCTTGCACGAGGACTCCCAAGTCCCTCTGCACCTCTGATGTTTGAACCTTTTCCCCATTTAGATAAGAGTCCGCACTATTGCTCCTTTTACCAAAATGCATCATCATACATTTCTCAACACTGTATTCCATCTGCCACTTTTTGCCCATTCTTCCAATTTGTCTAAGTCCTGCTGCAATCACATTGCTTCCTCAGCACTACCTACCCCTCCACCTATCATCATATCATCCGCAAACTTTGCCACAAAGCCACATTTCCGTTATCCAAATCATTGACAAACAATGTGAAAAGCCGTGGTCCCAATACTGACCCCTGAGAAACACCACTAGTCACTGGCAGCCAACCAGAAAAGGCCCCTTTTATCCCCACTCACTGCCTCCTGCCTGTCAGCCATTCCTCTATCCATGCCAGTATCTTTCCTGTAATGCCACAGGATTTTATCTTGTTAAGCACCTCGTGTGTGGCACCTTATCAAACGCCTTCTGAAAATCCAAGTAAATGACATCCATTGCCTCTCTTTTATCCACCCTGCTTGTTACTTCCTCGAAGAACTCTAACAGATTTGTTCGGCAAGATTTCCCTTTACAGAAACCATGCTGACTTTGACTTATTTTATCATTAGTCTCCAAGTATCGTGAAATCTTATCCTTAATAATAGACTCCAACACTTTCCCAACTACTGGGGTTAGGGTGACTGGTCTATAGTTTCCTTCCTTTTGCCTTTCTCTATTCTTAAAGAGTGGAGTGACATTTACAATCTTCCAGTCCTGTGGGACCATGCCAGAATCAAGTGATTCTTGAAGGATCATGACCAATGCATCTGCTATCTCTTCAGCAACCTTTCTCAGGACTCTAGGATGTAGTCCATCTGGTCCAGGTGGCTTATCCACCTTAAGACCTTTGAGTTTGCCTAACACATTTTCCTCTGTAATAGCAATGGCACTCACTCCTGCTCCCTGACACTCATGGACCTCCAGCACACTGCTAGTGTCTTCCACAGTGAAGACAGGTGCGAAGTACCCATTAAGTTAATCTGCCATTTCATTGTTCCCCATTATTATCTCACCATTTTCCAGTGGTCCAATATCAACTCTCACCTCCCTTTTACTCTTTATATAACTGAAAAAGCTTATGGTACCCTGCTTTATATTATTGGCTAGTCTGCCCTCATATTTCATCTTTTCCTTTCTGATAGCTTTTTAGTTGCCTTTCGTTTGATTTTAAAAACTTCCCACTCACTTCTGCTACCTTATATGCCCTTTCCTTGGTTTTTCTGCAGTCCTTAACTTTCCTTGTCAGCCACGGTTGCCTTGCCCTGCCATTTGAGAATTTCTTCCGCAGGACAAATCTATCCTGCGCCTTGTGAAGTATTGCCAGAAACTTCAGCATTCTCTGCTCTGCCGTCATCCCCACCAATATTCCCCTCCAATGCACCTGGGCAAGCTCCTCTCTCATGCCTCTGTAATTCTCTTTATTCCATTGCAATGCTGGTGATCTGCATCAGCTGCTCATACGACCATCCACCACCTGCTCCCATGGCTTCACGTGACCCTGCTCGGGGGGGGGGGGCGGGGGTGGTGCTAAGCAGGTGTACACCTCGCCCAAAGGTGAACCTGCAGGCTAGCGGAGGGAAAGAATGGCTTATGCTTCCCTTGGGAGAGTCGTATCTCCACCCCGCTACCGCAACCATAAATTACAAAATAATTTATAGTGCAAAAAGAAATAGTGAGGCAGTGTTAATAGGTTCATGGACCATTCAGAAATCTGATATTGGAAGGGAAGAAGCTGTTCCTGAATAATTGAGTGAGTGTCTTCAGGTTCCTGTACCTCCTCCCTGATGGTGGCAATGAGAAGAGGGCATGTCCTGGGTGATGGGGGTCCTTAATAACAGTTGATTATATACAAGTGCAAGCCAGCATAGGATAGTTAAACCACCAGGAAATTGGATGAAAAGTAACAATTCTCTACCCTACTCCAACGCCAGAGCACCAGGTGGAAACCCATGTGTCACAGGCAGAACATGCAAACTCCCTATAGACAGCAACAGATGTCAAACCCCCAATTGAACACTTGTCACTGGAGCTGTGTGCTGTCATAACTAATAACTGTAGCGTTGTAGCAGAAGCACAAACTGTACCTTGTGGCTGGTAGCTATCCATTGTTCTAATTCAAATTTATTGTGATCTGACTGTACATATATACAACCAAATGAAACAACGTTCCTCCAGACTACTGTGCACCCACAATACATATATCACGCCAGCACAAAAATCAAAGTATTACCATAAATAAGTCAATGAAATATCAGTCAAGATACATGTAGTGAGCTGCACATGTAAACAGTAAGTACTAAACACACAGTAAACAGTGAACAGCTCACTCTCCTAGTGACGAGACCTCGGTAATGACAGGGTATTCATCAGTCTCACAGCCTGAGGGAAGAAGCTGTTACCCAGTCTGACAGTCCTAGTCCTGATGCTCCTGTACCTCCTCCCTGATGGCAGCGGGTCAGAGAGATTGTGAGATGGGTGGTAGGGATTCTCAACAATGCTTTGTACCCTTCGGTTACAATGGTCCCAGTAAATACACAAGCCCTGCTAATCCTCTCAGCAGTTTTTACTCACAACACGCTGGAGGAACTCAGCAGGTCGGGCAGCATCCGTGGAAAAGATCGGACGACGTTTCGGGCCGGAACCCTTCGTCAGAACTTGACGTTTCGGGCTGGAACCCTTCTTCAGGTTGTGAGTGTTGCTTTGACCCCAGCCTCCGCAGATTATTTTGTGTTGGCAGTTTTTACTATCCTCTGCCTCTGTAGCGTCTTGCGGTCTGATGCCTTTCTGGTTCCATACCACACAATCATGCAGCCAGACAGGACATTGTCTATATGTTTTGTTTACATCTGGATGCTCAGAAAATGATACAGCACAGAAAGAGGCCAATCAGCCCATCAATCATCATTCCAGTGCTGCCTGTCTCCATGTCTCCATGCTCCCTTCCCTCAGCACACACATTTCTCTTATCCTTCGTCAGGTTCGGGAAAGGGGTGACGTTACTGTGGGAATCGAGTGTTTTTAATCCAAGGTTCTTTCCGAAGTCGGGAAAGAGGCACAAAGTGTGTTGCTTCACAATAGTTTTGTTAAGTGTTAACAGAACAAAGAGAATTGGTAAACAGACAGTAACAGGAAGACAGGCTAGTAGCAGAAGGAAGATAGGGGCACTGTTTGATGAGCTCTTTTTGTGCCCCATAGATAAGAAACGTTCCACTCAAATTCCCAGAGAAGAGTTAACCAATCAGGTAGTCCCTTTTAACAACAATGCAATATGATGGGAAGATTCGAGGGCTTTGGAAAATGAACTATAACATACTGAACAATTGCGTGTGCATACTGTGACCACTAGGAGACATACTAAGCAGTTACGTATATATAAATAAATAGTTATCTAAAATATAAGCAGGTAATTAATTGGTTACATAGCAGAGAAAATAACATTAACCAGTCCAATCCAACATTACAGGGACACATAGGAGGGTACGACAGGGTGGAAGTGGAAATGTTTCACCAGAGGGAGAGTCCTGATTGAGGGTGATACAGTTGCCTCCTCGGTCACTCCCATCAGATGGGAGATGCAGGAGACTGAAGACCCACACCCAACATTTCGGGAATCACTTCTTCCCCTCCACCATCAGATTTCCGAATGGACATTGAACCTATGAACACTATGCCATTTTTTGCTCTCTTTTTGCCCTATTTATTTATTTTTATAAGCAGAGTTTTCTTATTGTAATGCAGAGTATATTTAATTCATTGCACTGTCCTGCTGCAGAACAACAGATTTCAGTGATAGTAAATCTGATTCTGATTCTAACTACCATTAGAAAGGAGGTACAGGAGCCCAAAGACACACACTCAATGATTCAGGAACAGCTTCTTTTCTCTGCCACCAGATTTCTGAATGGACATTGAACACATGAACACTACCTCATTTCACACCATATATTTATTTTGTGACTAATGGTAATTATTAAGTCTTTGCATTGTACTGTTGCAGCAAACCTGCAAATTTCATGACATACGACAGATATAATAAATCCAGATTTGATAACAGCGGGATAGAGCTGTCCTCGAGGCTGCTAGTGAGTGATCTTAGGCTTTTGTGCCTTCAGCCTGACGCGAGAGGGGAGATGAGAGAATGTCCGGGGTGAGTGGGGTCTTTACTGAGACAATGAATTGTGTAGATGGAGCCCTTGGAGAGGAGGCTGGTTCCCCCGCTCTGAATTGATTGGAGCTGAGCTGATGTTGGGGAGTCTTGTTCCTGTGATGAGCTGATGTTGGGGAGACTGGTTCCTGTGAATAGTTGATGTTGGGGAGTCTAGTTGCTGTGATGAGCTGATGTTGGGGAGACTGGTTCATGTGATGAGCTGATGTTGGGGAGACTGGTTCCTGTGATGAGCTAATGTTGGGGAGTCAGGTTCCTGTGAATAGTTGATGTTGGGGAGTCTAGTTGCTGTGATGAGCTGAGCTGATGCTGAGGAGACTGGTTCATGTGATGAGCTGATGTTGGGGAGACTGGTTGCTGTGAGGAGTTGATGTTGAGGAGTCTGGTTGCTGTGATCAGCTGATCTTGGGGAGTCTGGTTCCTGTGATGGGCTAAGCTGATGTTGGGGAGTCTGGTTCCTGTGATGGGCTGAGCTGATGTTGGGCAATCTTGTTCCTGTGATGAGCTGATGCTGGGGAGTCTGGTTCCTGTGATGAGCTAATGTTGGGGAGTCTGGTTCCTGTGACTGGCTGAGCTGATGTCGGGGAGTCTGGTTCCTGTGATGAGCTGATGTTGGGGAGTCTAGTTCCAGTGATGAGTTGATGTTGGGGAGCCTGGTTCCTATGATGATTTGATGTTGGGGAGTCTGGTTCCTGGGATGAGGTGATGTTGGGGAGTCTGGTTCCTGTGATGGGCTGAGCTGATGTTGGGGGAGTCTGGTTCCTGTGATGGGCTGAGCTGATGTTGGGGAGCCTGGTTCCTGTGATGAGCTGAGCTGATGTTGGGGAGTATTGTTCCTGTGATGAGCTGATGCTGGGGAGTCTGGTTCCTGTGATGAGCTGATGTTGCGGAGTCTGGTTCCTGTGATGGGCTGAGCTGATGTTGGGAAGTATGGTTCCTGTGATGGGCTGAGCTGATGTTGGGGAGTCTGGTTCCTGTGATGAGTTGATGTTGGGGAGTCTGGTTCCTGTGATGAGTTGATGTTGGGGAGTATTGTTCCTGTGATGAGCTGATGCTGGGGAGTCTGGTTTCTGTGATGAGCTGATGTTGGGGAGTCTGGTTCCTGTGATGGGCTGAGCTGATGTTGGGGAGTCTGGTTCCTGTGATGGGCTGAGCTGATGTTGGGGAGTCTGGTTCCTGTGATGGGCTGAGCTGATGCTGGGGAGCCTGGTTCCTGTGATGAGCTGAGCTGATGTTGGGGAGTCTGGTTCCTGTGATGAGCTGAGCTGATGTTGGGGAGTCTGGTTCTTGTGATGAGCTGATGTTGGGGAGTCTGGTTCCTGTGAATAGTTAATGCTGGGGAGTCTAGTTGCTGTGATGAGCTGATGTTGGGGAGACTGGTACATGTGATGAACTGATGTTGGGGAGACTGGTTGCTGTGAGGAGTTGATGTTGAGGAGTCTAGTTGCTGTGATGAGCTGATGTTGGGGAGTCTGGTTCCTGTGATGAGTTGATGTTGGGAAGCCTGGTTCCTGTGATGGGCTGAGTTGATGTTGGGGAGTCTGGTTCCTATGAAGAGATGATGTTGGGGAGTCCAGTTGCTGTGATGAGCTGATGTTGCGGAGTCTGGTTCCTGTAATGAGTTGATGTTGCTGAGTCCAGTTGCTGTGATGATCTGATGTGGGGGAGTCTGGTTCCTGTGATGGGCTGAGCTGATGATGGGGAGTCTGGCTCCTGTGATGGGCAGAGCTGATGTTGGGGAGTCTGATTCTTGTGATGAGCTGATGCTGGGGAGTCTGGTTGCTGTGATGAGTTGATGCTAGGGAGTCTGGTTCCTGTGATGGGCTGAGCTGATGTTGGGGAGTCTGGCTCCTGTGATGGGCTGAGCTGATGCTGGGGAGTCTGGTTCCTGTGATGAGTTGATGTTAGGGAGTCTGGTTCCTGTGATGAGCTGATGTCGGGGAGTCTGGTTCCTGTGATGAGCTGATGCTGCGGAGTCTGGTTCCTGTGATGGGCTGAGCTGATGCTGGGTAGCCAGGTTCCTGTGATGAGCTGAGCTGATGTTGGGGATTATTGTTCCTGTGATGAGCTGATGCTGGGGAGTCTGGTTTCTGTGATGAGCTGATGTTAGGGAGTCTGGTTCCTGTGATGAGCTGATGTTGCGGAGTCTGGTTCCTGTGATGGGCTGAGCTGATGTTGGGAAGTATGGTTCCTGTGATGGGCTGAGCTGATGTTGGGGAGTCTGGTTCCTGTGAAGAGCTGATGCTGGGAGGTCTGGTTCCTGTGATGAGCTAATCTTGGGGAGTCTGGTTCCTGTGATTGGCTGAGCTGATGTCGGGGAGTCTGGTTCCTGTGATGAGCTGATGCTGGGGAGTCTGGTTCCTGTGATGAGTTGATGTTGGGGAGTCTAGTTCCTGTGATGAGTTGATGTTGGGGAGCCTGGTTCCTGCGATAGGCTGAGTTGACGTTGGGGAGTCTGGTTCCTATTATGATTTGATGTTGGGGAGTCTGGTTCCTGTGATGAGTTGATGTTGGGAAGCCTGGTTCCCGTGATGGGCTAAGCTGATGTTTGGGAGTCTGGTTCCTATGAAGAGTTGATGTTGGGGAGTCTAGTTGCTGTGATGAGCTGTTGCTGCGGAGTCTGCTTCCTGTAATGAGTTGATGTTGGGGAGTCCAGTTGTTGTGATGATCTGATGTTGGGGAGTCTGGTTCCTGTGATGGGCTGAGCTGATGATGGGGAGTCTGGTTTCTGTGATGAGCTGATGTTGGGGAGGCTGGTTCCTGTGATGGGCTGATGCTGGGGAGTCTGGTTCCTGTGATGAGCTGATGTTGGGGAGTCTGGTTCCTGTGATGGGCTGAGCTGATGTTGGGGAGTATGGTTCCTGTGATGGGCTGAGCTGATGTTGGGGAGTCTGGTTCCTGTGATGAGTTGATGTTGGGGAGTCTGGTTCCTGTGATGAGCTGATGTTGGGGAGTCTGGTTCCTGTGATGAGCTGAGCAGCTGGGGAGTCTGGTTTCTGTGATGAGCTGATGTTGGGGAGTCTGGTTCCTGTGATGGGCTGAGCTAATATTGGGGAGTCTGGTTCCTGTGATGGGCTGAGCTGATGTTGGGGAGTCTGGTTCCTGTGATGGGCTGAGCTGATGCTGGGGAGTCTGGTTCCTGTGATGAGCTGAGCTGATGTTAGGGAGTCTGGTTCCTGTGATGAGCTGAGCTGATGTTGGGGAGTCTTGTTCCTGTGATGAGCTGATGTTGGGGAGTCTGGTTCCTGTGAATAGTTGATGCTGGGGAGTCTAGTTGCTGTGATGAGCTGATGTTGGGGAGACTGGTACATGTGATGAACTGATGTTGGGGAGACTGGTTGCTGTGAGGAGTTGATATTGAGGAGTCTAGTTGCTGTGATGAGCTGATGTTGGGGAGTCTGGTTCCTGTGATGAGTTGATGTTGGGAAGCCTGGTTCCTGTGCTGGGCTGAGTTGATGTTGGGGCGTCTGGTTCCTATGAAGAGTTGATGTTGGGGAGTCCAGTTGCTGTGATGAGCTGATGTTGTGGAGTCTGGTTCCTGTAATGAGTTGATGTTGGTGAGTCCAGTTGCTGTGATGATCTGATGTTAGGGAGTCCGGTTCCTGTGATGAGCTGATGTTGCGGAGTTTGGTTCCTGTGATGGGCTGAGCTGATGATGGGGAGTCTGGCTCCTGTGATGGGCAGAGCTGATGTTGGGGAGTCTGATTCTTGTGATGAGCTGATGCTGGGGAGTCTGGTTCCTGTGATGAGTTGATGCTAGGGAGTCTGGTTCCTGTGATGGGCTGAGCTGATGTTGGGGAGTCTGGCTCCTGTGATGGGCTGAGCTGATGCTGGGGAGTCTGGTTCCTGTGATGAGTTGATGTTAGGGAGTCTGGTTCCTGTGATGAGCTGATGCTGCGGAGTCTGGTTCCTGTGATGGGCTGAGCTGATGCTGGGTAGCCTGGTTCCTGTGATGAGCTGAGCTGATGTTGGGGATTATTGTTCCTGTGATGAGCTGATGCTGGGGAGTCTGGTTTCTGTGATGAGCTGATGTTAGGGAGTCTGGTTCCTGTGATGAGCTGATGTTGCGGAGTCTGGTTCCTGTGATGGGCTGAGCTGATGTTGGGAAGTATGGTTCCTGTGATGGGCTGAGCTGATGTTGGGGAGTCTGGTTCCTGTGAAGAGCTGATGCTGGGAGGTCTGGTTCCTGTGAAGAGCTAATGTTGGGGAGTCTGGTTCCTGTAATTGGCTGAGCTGATGTCGGGGAGTCTGGTTCCTGTGATGAGCTGATGCTGGGGAGTCTGGTTCCTGTGATGAGTTGATGTTGGGGAGTCTAGTTCCTGTGATGAGTTGATGTTGGGGAGCCTGGTTCCTGCGATAGGCTGAGTTGACGTTGGGGAGTCTGGTTCCTATTATGATTTGATGTTGGGGAGTCTGGTTCCTGTGATGAGTTGATGTTGGGAAGCCTGGTTCCCGTGATGGGCTAAGCTGATGTTTGGGAGTCTGGTTCTTATGAAGAGTTGATGTTGGGCAGTCTAGTTGCTGTGATGAGCTCATGCTGCGGAGTCTGCTTCCTGTAATGAGTTGATGTTGGGGAGTCCAGTTGTTGTGATGAGCTGATGTTGGGGAGTCTGGTTCCTGTGATGGGCTGAGCTGATGATGGGGAGTCTGGTTTCTGTGATGAGCTGATGTTGGGGAGGCTGGTTCCTGTGATGGGCTGAAATGATGTTGGGGAGTCTGGTTCCTGTGATGGACTGAGCTGATGCTGGGGAGTCAGGTTCCTGTGATGGGCTGAGCAGATGCTGTGGAGTCTGGTTCCTGTGATGAGTTGATGTTGGGGAGTCTAGTTCCTGTGATGAGTTGATGTTGGGGAGTCTGGTTCCTGTGAATAGTTGATGTTCGGGAGTCTAGTTGCTGTGATGAGCTGATGTTGGGGAGTCTGGTTCCTATGAAGAGTTGATGTTGGGGAGTCCAGTTGCTGTGATAAGCTGATGTTGCGGATTGTGGTTCCTGCAATGAGTTGATGTTGGGGAGTCCAGTTGCTGTGATGAGCTGATGTTGGGGAGTCTGGTTCCTGTGGTGGGCTGAGGTGATGCTGGGGAGTCTTGTTCCTGTGATGAGCTAATGTTGTTGAGTCTGGTTCCTGCGATGGGCTGAGCTGATGTTGGGGAGTCTGGCTCCAGTGATGGGCTGAGCTGATGCTGGGGAGTCTTGTTCCTGTGATGAGCTAATGTTCGGGAGTCTGGTTCCTGTCATGGGCTGAGCTGATGTTGGGGAGTCTGGTTCCTATTATGATTTGATGTTGGGGAGTCTGGTTGCTGTGATGAGTTGATGTTGGGGAGTCTGGTTCCTGTGATGGGCTGAGCTGATGTTAGGGAGTCTGGTTCCTGTGATGGGCTGAGCTGATGCTGGGGAGCCTGGTTCCTGTGATGAGCTGAGCTGATGTTGGGGAGTCTTGTTCCTGTGATGAGCTGATGTTGGGGAGTCTGGTTCCAGTGAATAGTTGATGTTTGGGAGTCTAGTTGCTGTGATGAGCTGATGTTGGGGAGACTGGTACATGTGATGAGCTGATGTTGGGGAGACTGGTTGCTGTGAGGAGTTGATGTTGAGGAGTCTAGTTGCTGTGATGAGCTGATGTTGGGGAGTCTGGTTCCTATGAAGAATTGATGTTGGGGAGTCCAGTTGCTGTGATGAGCTGATGTTGCGGAGTCTGGTTCCTGTAATGAGTTGATATTGGTGAGTCCAGTTGCTGTGATGAGCTGCTGTGGGGGAGTCTGGTTCCTGTGATCGGCTGAGCTGATGATGGGGAGTCTGGCTCCTGTGATGGGCTGAGCTGATGTTGTGGAGTCTGGTTCTTGTGATGAGCTGATGCTGGGGAGTCTGGTTCCTGTGATGAGCTTGATGCTGGGGAGTCTGGTTTCTGTGATGAGTTGATGTTAGGGAGTCTGGTTCCTGTGATGGGCTGAGCTGATGCTGGGTAGCCAGGTTCCTGTGATGAGCTGAGCTGATGTTGGGGATTATTGTTCCTGTGATGAGCTGATGCTGGGGAGTCTGGTTTCTGTGATGAGCTGATGTTCGGGAGTCTGGTTCCTGTGATGAGCTGATGTTGCGGAGTCTGGTTCCTGTGATGGGCTGAGCTGATTTTGGGAAGTATGGTTCCTGTGATGGGCTGAGCTGATGTTGGGGAGTCTGGTTCCTGTGAAGAGCTGATGCTGGGAGGTCTGGTTCTTGTGAAGAGCTAATGTTGGGGAGTCTGGTTCCTGTGATTGGCTGAGCTGATGTCGGGGAGTCTGGTTCCTGTGATGAGCTGATGCTGGGGAGTCTGGTTCCTGTGATGAGTTGATGTTGGGGAGCCTGGTTCCTGCGATAGGCTGAGTTGACGTTGGGGAGTCTGGTTCCTATTATGATTTGATGTTGGGGAGTCTGGTTGCTGTGATGAGTTGATGTTGGGGAGTCTGGTTCCTGTGATGGGCTGAGCTGATGTTGGGGAGTCTGGTTCCTGTGATGGGCTGAGCTGATGCTGGGGAGCCTGGTTCCTGTGATGAGCTGAGCTGATGTTGGGGAGTCTGGTTCCTGTGAATAGTTGATGTTGGGGAGTCTAGATGCTGTGATGAGCTGATGTTGGGGAGACTGGTACATGTGATGAGCTGATGTTGGGTAGACTGGTTGCTGTGAGGAGTTGATGTTGAGGAGTCTAGTTGCTGTGATGAGCTGATGTTGGGGAGTCTGGTTCCTGTGATGAGTTGATGTTGGGAAGCCTCGTTCCTGTGATGGGCTGAGTTGATGTTGGGGAGTCTGGTTCCTATGAAGAGTTGATGTTGGGGAGTCCAGTTGCTGTGATGAGCTGATGTTGCGGAGTCTGGTTCCTGTAATGAGTTGATGTTGGTGAGTCCAGTTGCTGTGATGAGCTGCTGTGGGGGAGTCTGGTTCCTGTGATCGGCTGAGCTGATCATGGGGAGTCTGGCTCCTGTGATGGGCTGAGCTGATGTTGTGGAGTCTGGTTCTTGTGATGAGCTGATGCTGGGGAGTCTGGTTCCTGTGATGGACTGATGTTGGGGAGGCTGGTTCCTGTGATGGGCTGAAATGATGTTGGGGAGTCTGGTTCCTGTGATGGACTGAGCTGATGCTGTGGAGTCTGGTTGCTGTGATGAGTTGATGTTGGGGAGTCTAGTTCCTGTGATGAGTTGCTGTTGTGGAGCATGGTTCCTGCGATAGGCTGAGTTGATGTTGGGGAGTCTGGTTCCTGTGATGAGTTGATGTTGGGGAGTCTGGTTGGTGGGCTGAGTTGATGCTGAGGAGTCTGGTTCCTGTGATGGGCTGAGCTGATGCTGGGGAGTTTGGTTGCTGTGATGGGCTGAGCTGATGTTGCGGAGTCTTGTTCCTGTGATGAGCTGATGTTGGGGAGTCTGGTTCCTGTGAATAGTTGATGTTGGGGAGTCTTGTTGCTGTGATGAGCTGATGTTGGGGAGTCTGGTTCCTGTGATGAGCTGATGTTGGGGAGACAGGTTCATGTGATGAGCTGATGTTGGGGAGACTGGTTGCTGTGAGGAGTTGATGTTGAGGAGTCTAGTTGCTGTGATGAGCTGATGTTGGGGAGTCTGTTTCCTGTGATGAGTTGATTTTGGGGAGCCTGGTTCCTGTGATGGGCTGAGTTGATGTTGGGGAGTCTGGTTCCTATGAACAGTTGATGTTGGGGAGTCCAGTTGCTGTGATGAGCTAATGTTGCGGAGTCTGGTTCCTGTAATGAGTTGATGTTGGTGAGTCCAGTTGCTGTGATGAGCTGATGTTGGGGAGTCTGGTTCCTATGAAGAATTGATGTTGGGGAGTCCAGTTGCTGTGATGAGCTGATGTTGCGGAGTCTGGTTCCTGTAATGAGTTGATGTTGGTGAGTCTAGTTGCTGTGATGAGCTGCTGTGGGGGAGTCTGGTTCCTGTGATGGGCTGAGCTGATGATGGGGTGTCTGACTCCTGTGATGGGCTGAGCTGATGTTGTGGAGTCTGGTTCTTGTGATGAGCTGATGCTGGGGAGTCTGGTTCCTGTGATGAGTTGATGCTAGGGAGTCTGGTTCCTGTGATGAGCTGATGCTGGGCAGTTTGGTTCCTGTGATGGGCTGAGCTGATGCTGGGTAGCCTGGTTCCTGTGATGAGCTGAGCTGATGTTGGGGATTATTGTTCCTGTGATGAGCTGATGCTGGGGAGTCTGGTTTCTGTGATGAGCTGATGTTCGGGAGTCTGGTTCCTGTGATGAGCTGATGTTGCGGAGTCTGGTTCCTGTGATGGGCTGAGCGGATGTTGGGAAGTATGGTTCCTGTGATGGGCTGAGCTGATGTTGGGGAGTCTGGTTCCTGTGAAGAGCTGATGCTGGGATGTCTGGTTCCTGTGATGAGCTAATGTTGGGGAGTCTGGTTCCTGTGATTGGCTGAGCTGATGTCGGGGAGTCTGGTTCCTGTGATGAGCTGATGCTGGGGAGTCTGGTTCCTGAGATGAGTTGATGTTGGGGAGCCTGGTTCCTGCGATAGGCTGAGTTGACGTTGGGGAGTCTGGTTCCTATTATGATTTGATGTTGGGGAGTCTGGTTGCTGTGCTGAGTAGATGTTGGGGAGTCTGGTTCCTGTGATGGGCTGAGCTGATGTTGTGGAGTCTGGTTCATGTGATGGGCTGAGCTGATGCTGGGGAGCCTGGTTCCTGTGATGAGCTGAGCTGATGTTGGGGAGTCTTGTTCCTGTGATGAGCTGATGTTGGGGAGTCTGGTTCCTGTGAATAGTTGATGTTGGGGAGTCCAGATGCTGTGATGAGCTGATGTTGGGGAGACTGGTACATGTGATGAGCTGATGTTGGGGAGACTGGTTGCTGAGAGGAGTTGATGTTGAGGAGTCTAGTTGCTGTGATGAGCTGATGTTGGGGAGTCTGGTTCCTGTGATGAGTTGATGTTGGGAAGCCTGGTTCCTGTGATGGGCTGAGTTGATGTTGGGGAGTCTGGTTCCTATGAAGAGTTGATGTTGGGGAGTCCAGTTGCTGTGATGAGCTGATGTTGCGGAGTCTGGTTCCTGTAATGAGTTGATGTTGGTGAGTCCAGTTGCTGTGATGAGCTGCTGTTGGGGAGTCTCGTTCCTGTGATGGGCTGAGCTGATCATGGGGAGTCTGGCTCCTGTGATGGGCTGAGCTGATGTTGTGGAGTCTGGTTCTTGTGATGAGCTGATGCTGGGGAGTTTGGTTCCTGTGATGGACTGAGCTGATGCTGTGGAGTCTGGTTGCTGTGATGAGTTGATGTTGGGGAGTCTAGTTCCTGTGATGAGATGCTGTTGGGGAGCATGGTTCCTGCGATAGGCTGAGTTGATGTTGTGGAGTCTGGTTCCTGTGATGAGTTGATGTTGGGGAGTCTGGTTACTGTGGTGGGCTGAGTTGATGCTGGGGAGTCTGGTTCCTGTGATGGGCTGAGCTGATGCTGGGGAGTTTGGTTGCTGTGATGGGCTGAGCTGATGTTGGGGAGTCTTGTTCCTGTGATGAGCTGATGTTGGGGAGTCTGGTTCCTGTGAATAGTTGATGTTGGGGAGTCTAGTTGCTGTGATGAGCTGATGTAGAGGAGACCGGTTCATGTGATGAGCTGATGTTGGGGAGACTGGTTCATGTGAAGAGCTGATGTTGGGGAGACTGGTTGCTGTGAGGAGTTGATGTTGAGGAGTCTAGTTCCTGTGATGAGCTAATGTTGCGGAGTCTGGTTCCTGTGATGAGTTGATGTTGGGGAGTCTGGTTCCTGTGATGGGCTAAGCTGATGTTGGGGAGTCTGGTTCCTATGAAAAGTTGATGTTGGGGAGTCTAGTTGCTGTGATGAGCTGATGTTGCGGAGTCTGGTTCCTGTAATGAGTTGATGTTGGTGAGTCTAGTTGCTGTGATGAGCTGCTGTGGGGGAGTCTGGTTCCTGTGATGGGCTGAGCTGATGATGGGGTGTCTGACTCCTGTGATGGGCTGAGCTGATGTTGTGGAGTCTGGTTCTTGTGATGAGCTGATGCTGGGGAGTCTGGTTCCTGTGATGAGTTGATGCTAGGGAGTCTGGTTCCTGTGATGAGCTGATGCTGGGGAGTCTGGTTCCTGTGATGGGCTGAGCTGATGCTGGGTAGCCTGGTTCCTGTGATGAGCTGAGCTGATGTTGGGGATTATTGTTCCTGTGATGAGCTGATGCTGGGGAGTCTGGTTTCTGTGATGAGCTGATGTTCGGGAGTCTGGTTCCTGTGATGAGCTGATGTTGCGGAGTCTGGTTCCTGTGATGGGCTGAGCTGATGTTGGGAAGTATGGTTCCTGAGATGGGCTGAGCTGATGTTGGGGAGTCTGGTTCCTGTGAAGAGTTGATGCTGGGAGGTCTGGTTCCTGTGATGAGCTAATGTTGGGGAGTCTGGTTCCTGTAATTGGCTGAGCTGATGTCGGGGAGTCTGGTTCCTGTGATGAGCTGATGCTGGGGAGTCTGGTTCCTGTGATGAGTTGATGTTGGGGAGCCTGGTTCCTGCGATAGGCTGAGTTGACGTTGGGGAGTCTGGTTCCTATTATGATTTGATGTTGGGGAGTCTGGTTGCTGTGATGAGTTGATGTTGGGGAGTCTGGTTCCTGTGATGGGCTGAGCTGATGTTAGGGAGTCTGGTTCCTGTGATGGGCTGAGCTGATGCTGGGGAGCCTGGTTCCTGTGATGAGCTGAGCTGATGTTGGGGAGTCTTGTTCCTGTGATGAGCTGAGGTTGGGGAGTCTGGTTCCAGTGAATAGTTGATGTTTGGGAGTCTAGTTGCTGTGATGAGCTGATGTTGGGGAGACTGGTTCATGTGATGAGCTGATGTTGGGGAGTCTGGCTCCTGTGATGAGCTGATGTTGGGGAGTCTAGTTGCTGTGATGAGCTGATGTTGGGGAGTCTGGTTCCTGTGATGAGTTGATGTTGGGAAGCCTGGTTCCTCTGATGGGCTGAGTTGATGTTGGGGAGTCTGGTTCCTATGAAGAGTTGATGTTGGGGAGTCCAGTTGCTGTGATGAGCTGATGTTGCGGAGTCTGGTTCCTGTAATGAGTTGATGTTGGTGAGTCCAGTTGCTGTGATGAGCTGCTGTGGGGGAGTCTGGTTCCTGTGATCGGCTGAGCTGATGATGGGGAGTCTGGCTCCTGTGATGGGCTGAGCTGATGTTGGGGAGTCTGGTTCCTGTGATGAGCTGATGTTGGGGAGTCTGGTTCCTGTGATGGGCTGAGCTGATGATGGGGAGTCTGGTTCCTGTGATGAGCTGATGCTGGGGAGTCTAGTTGCTGTGATGAGCTGCTGTTGGGGAGTCTGGTTCCTGTGATCGGCTGAGCTGATGTTGGGGAGTCTGGTTGCTGTGATGAGTTGATGTTGGGGAGTCTGGTTCCTGTGATGGGCTGAGTTGATGCTGGGGAGTCTGGTTCCTGTGATGGGCTGAGCTGATGCTGGGGAGTTTGGTTGCTGTGATGGGCTGAGCTGATGTTGGGGAGTCTTGTTCCTGTGATGAGCTGATGTTGGGGAGTCTGGTTCCTGTGAATAGTTGATGTTTGGGAGTGTAGTTGCTGTGATGAGCTGATGTTGGGGAGTCTGGCTCCTGTGATGAGCTGATGTTGGGGAGACTGGTTCATGTGAAGAGCTGATGTTGGGGAGACTGGTTGCTGTGAGGAGTTGATGTTGAGGAGTCTAGTTCCTGTGATGAGCTAATGTTGCGGAGTCTGGTTCCTGTAATGAGTTGATGTTGGTGAGTCCAGTTGCTGTGATGAGCTGATGTTGGGGAGTCTGGTTCCTATGAAGAATTGATGTTGGGGAGTCCAGTTGCTGTGATGAGCTGATGTTGCGGAGTCTGGTTCCTGTAATGAGTTGATATTGGTGAGTCCAGTTGCTGTGATGAGCTGCTGTGGGGGAGTCTGGTTCCTGTGATCGGCTGAGCTGATGATGGGGAGTCTGGCTCCTGTGATGGGCTGAGCTGATGTTGGGGAGTCTGGTTCTTGTGATGAGCTGATGCTGGGGAGTCTGGTTCCTGTGATGAGTTGATGCTAGGGAGTCTGGTTCCTGTGATGAGCTGATGCTGGGCAGTCTGGTTCCTGTGATGGGCTGAGCTGATGCTGGGTAGCCAGGTTCCTGTGATGAGCTGAGCTGATGTTGGGGATTATTGTTCCTGTGATGAGCTGATGCTGGGGAGTCTGGTTCCTGTGATGAGCTGATGTTGCGGAGTCTGGTTCCTGTGATGAGCTGATGTTGCGGAGTCTGGTTCCTGTGATGGGCTGAGCTGATGTTGGGAAGTATGGTTCCTGTGATGGGCTGAGCTGATGTTGGGGAGTCTGGTTCCTGTGAAGAGCTGATGCTGGGAGGTCTGGTTCCTGTGAAGAGCTAATGTTGGGGAGTCTGGTTCCTGTAATTGGCTGAGCTGATGTCGGGGAGTCTGGTTCCTGTGATGAGCTGATGCTGGGGAGTCTGGTTCCTGTGATGAGTTGATGTTGGGGAGCCTGGTTCCTGCGATAGGCTGAGTTGACGTTGGGGAGTCTGGTTCCTATTATGATCTGATGTTGGGGAGTCTGGTTGCTGTGATGAGTTGATGTTGGGGAGTCTGGTTCCTGTGATGGGCTGAGCTGATGTTAGGGAGTCTGGTTCCTGTGATGGGCTGAGCTGATGCTGGGGAGCCTGGTTCCTGTGATGAGCTGAGCTGATGTTGGGGAGTCTTGTTCCTGTGATGAGCTGATGTTGGGGAGTCTGGTTCCAGTGAATAGTTGATGTTTGGGAGTGTAGTTGCTGTGATGAGCTGATGTTGGGGAGACTGGTTCATGTGATGAGCTGATGTTGGGGAGTCTGGCTCCTGTGATGGTCTGAGCTGATGTTGGGGAGTCTGGTTCCTGTGATGAGCTGATGTTGCGGAGTCTGGTTCCTGTGATGAGTTGATGTTGGGGAGTCTGGTTCCTGTGATGGGCTGGCTGAGCTGATGTTGGGGAGTCTGGTTGCTGTGATGAGCTGATGTTGGGGAGACTGGTACATGTGATGAGCTGATGTTGCGGAGACTGGTTCCTGTAATGAGTTGATGTTGGTGAGTCCAGTTGCTGTGATGAGCTGCTGTGGGGGAGTCTGGTTCCTGTGATGGGCTGAGCTGATGATGGGGAGTCTGGCTCCTGTGATGGGCTGAGCTGATGTTGTGGAGTCTGGTTCTTGTGATGAGCTGATGCTGGGGAGTCTGGTTCCTGTGATGAGTTGATGCTGGGGAGTCTGGTTTCTGTGATGAGTTGATGTTAGGGAGTCTGGTTCCTGTGATGGGCTGAGCTGATGCTGGGTAGCCAGGTTCCTGTGATGAGCTGAGCTGATGTTGGGGATTATTGTTCCTGTGATGAGCTGATGCTGGGGAGTCTGGTTTCTGTGATGAGCTGATGTTCGTGAGTCTGGTTCCTGTGATGTGCTGATGTTGCGGAGTCTGGTTCCTGTGATGGGCTGAGCTGATTTTGGGAAGTATGGTTCCTGTGATGGGCTGAGCTGATGTTGGGGAGTCTGGTTCCTGTGAAGAGCTGATGCTGGGAGGTCTGGTTCCTGTGATGAGCTAATGTTGGGGAGTCTGGTTCCTGTGATTGGCTGAGCTGATGTCGGGGAGTCTGGTTCCTGTGATGAGCTGATGCTGGGGAGTCTGGTTCCTGAGATGAGTTGATGTTGGGGAGCCTGGTTCCTGCGATAGGCTGAGTTGACGTTGGGGAGTCTGGTTCCTATTATGATTTGATGTTGGGGAGTCTGGTTGCTGTGCTGAGTTGATGTTGGGGAGTCTGGTTCCTGTGATGGGCTGAGCTGATGTTGGGGAGTCTGGTTCCTGTGATGGGCTGAGCTGATGCTGGGGAGCCTGGTTCCTGTGATGAGCTGAGCTGATGTTGGGGAGTCTTGTTCCTGTGATGAGCTGATGTTGGGGAGTCTGGTTCCTGTGAATAGTTGATGTTGGGGAGTCCAGATGCTGTGATGAGCTGATGTTGGGGAGACTGGTACATGTGATGAGCTGATGTTGGGGAGACTGGTTGCTGAGAGGAGTTGATGTTGAGGAGTCTAGTTCCTGTGATGAGCTAATGTTGGGGAGTCTGGTTCCTGTGATGAGTTGATGTTGGGAAGCCTGGTTCCTGTGATGGGCTGAGTTGATGTTGGGGAGTCTGGTTCCTATGAAGAGTTGATGTTGGGGAGTCCAGTTGCTGTGATGAGCTGATGTTGCGGAGTCTGGTTCCTGTAATGAGTTGATGTTGGTGAGTCCAGTTGCTGTGATGAGCTGCTGTTGGGGAGTCTCGTTCCTGTGATGGGCTGAGCTGATCATGGGGAGTCTGGCTCCTGTGATGGGCTGAGCTGATGTTGTGGAGTCTGGTTCTTGTGATGAGCTGATGCTGGGGAGTTTGGTTCCTGTGATGGACTGAGCTGATGCTGGGGAGTCTGGTTCCTGTGATGAGTTGATGTTGGGGAGTCTAGTTCCTGTGATGAGTTGATGTTGGGGAGCCTGGTTCCTGCGATAGGCTGAGCTGATGCTGGGGAGTCTGGTTCCTGTGATGAGTTGATGTTAGAAAGTCTGGTTACTGTGGTGGGCTGAGTTGATGCTGGGGAGTCTGGTTCCTGTGATGGGCTGAGCTGATGCTGGGGAGTTTGGTTGCTGTGATGGGCTGAGCTGATGTTGGGGAGTCTTGTTCCTGTGATGAGCTGATATGTTGGGGAGTCTGGTTCCAGTGAATAGTTGATGTTTGGGAGTGTAGTTGCTGTGATGAGCTGATGTTGGGGAGTCTGGCTCCTGTGATGATCTGAGCTGATGTCGGGGAGTCTGGTTTCTGTGATGAGCTGCTGCTGGGGAGTCTGGTTCCTGTGATGAGTTGATGCTGGGGAGTCTGGTTCCTGTGATGAGCTGATGTTGGGGAGTCTGGTTCCTGTGATGAGCTGATGCTGGGGAGTATGGTTCCCGTGATGGGCTAAGCTGATGTTGGGGAGTCTGGTTCCTATGAACAGTTGATGTTGGGGAGTCTAGTTGCTGTGATGAGCTGATGTTGCGGAGTCTGGTTCCTGTAATGAGTTGATGTTGGGGAGTCCCGTTGCTGTGATGAGCTGATGTTAGGGAGTCTGGTTCCTGTGATGAGCTGATGTTGCGGAGTATGGTTCCTGTGATGGGCTGAGCTGATGTTGGGGAGTCTGGTTCCTGTGAAGAGCTGATGCTGGGAGGTCTGGTTCCTGTGATGAGTTCATGTTGGGGAGTCTGGTTCCTGTGATGGGCTGAGCTGATGTTGGGGAGTCTGGTTCCTGTGATGGGCTGAGCTGATGATGGGGAGTCTGGTTCCTGTGATGAGCTGATGCTGGGGAGTCTGGTTCCTGTGATGAGCTGATGTTGGGGAGTCTGGTTCCTGTGATGGGCTGAGCTGATGTTGGGAAGTCTGGTTCCTGTGATGGGCTGAGCTGATGTTGGGGAGTCTGGTTCCTACGAAGAGATGATGTTGGGGAGTCCAGTTGCTGTGATGAGCTGATGTTGCGGAGTCTGGTTCCTGTAATGAGTTGATTTTGGTGAGTCCAGCTGCTGTGATGAGTTGATGTTGGGGAGTCTAGTTCCTGTGATGAGTTGCTGTTGTGGAGCATGGTTCCTGCGATAGGCTGAGTTGATGTTGTGGAGTCTGGTTCCTGTGATGAGTTGATGTTGGAAAGTCTGGTTACTGTGATGGGCTGAGTTGATGTTGAGGAGTCTGGTTCCTGTGATGGGCTGAGCTGATGCTGGGGAGTCTGGTTCCTGTGATGAGCTGAGCTGATGTTGGGGAGTCTTGTTCCTGTGATGAGCTGATGTTGGGGAGTCTGGTTCCAGTGAATAGTTGATGTTTGGGAGTCTAGTTGCTGTGATGAGCTGATGTTGGGGAGACTGGTTCATGTGATGAGCTGATGATGGGGAGTCTGGTTCCTGTGATGAGCTGATGCTGGGGAGTCTAGTTGCTGTGATGAGCTGATGTTGGGGAGACTGGTACATGTGATGAGCTGATGTTGCGGAGACTGGTTGCTGTGAGGAGTTGATGTTGGGAGTCTAGTTGCTGTGATGAGCTGATGTTGGGGAGTCTGGTTCCTGTGATGAGTTGATGTTGGGAAGCCTGGTTCCTGTGCTGGGCTGAGTTGATGTTGGGGCGTCTGGTTCCTATGAAGAGTTGATGTTGGGGAGTCCAGTTGCTGTGATGAGCTGATGTTGCGGAGTCTGGTTCCTGTAATGAGTTGATATTGGTGAGTCCAGTTGCTGTGATGAGCTGCTGTGGGGGAGTCTGGTTCCTGTGATCGGCTGAGCTGATGATGGGGAGTCTGGCTCCTGTGATGGGCTGAGCTGATGCTGGGGAGTCTGGTTTCTGTGATGAGTTGATGTTAGGGAGTCTGGTTCCTGTGATGGGCTGAGCTGATGCTGGGTAGCCAGGTTCCTGTGATGAGCTGATGTTGGGGAGTCTAGTTCCTGTGATGAGATGTTGGGGAGCCTGGTTCCTGCGATAGGCTGAGTTGATGTTGGGGAGTCTGGTTCCTATGATGAGTTGATGTTAGGGAGTCTGGTTCCTGTGATGGGCTGAGCTGATGTTGGGGAGTCTGGTTCCTGTGATGGGCTGAGCTGATGCTGGGGAGTTTGGTTGCTGTGATGGGCTGAGCTGATGTTGGGGAGTCTTGTTCCTGTGAATAGGTGATGTTGGGGAGTCTAGTTGCTGTGATGAGCTGATGTAGAGGAGACCGGTTCATGTGATGAGCTGATGTTGGGGAGACTGGTTCATGTGATGAGCTGATGTTGGGGAGACTGGTTGCTGTGAGGAGTTGATGTTGAGGAGTCTAGTTCCTGTGATGAGCTGATGTTGGGGAGTCTGGTTCCTGTGATGAGTTGATTTTGGGGAGCCTGGTTCCTGTGATGGGCTGAGTTGATGTTGGGGAGTCTGGTTCCTATGAACAGTTGATGTTGGGGAGTCCAGTTGCTGTGATGAGCTGATGTTGCGGAGTCTGGTTCCTATAATGAGCTGATGTTGGGGAATCCAGTTGCTGTGATGAGCTGATGTTAGGGAGTGCGGTTCCTGTGATGAGCTGATGTTGCGGAGTATGGTTCCTGTGATGGGCTGAGCTGATGTTGGGGAGTCTGGTTCCTGTGAAGAGCTGATGCTGGGAGGTCTGGTTCCTGTGATGAGTTGATGTTGGGGAGTCTGGTTCCTGTGATGGGCTGAGCTGCTGTTGGGGAGTCTGTTCCTGTGATGGGCTGAGCTGATGCTGGGGAGTCTGGTTCCTGTAATGAGCTGATGCTGGGGAGTCTGGTTCCTCTGATGAGCTGATGTTGGGGAGTCTGGTTCCTGTGATCAGCTGATGCTGGGAAGTCTGGTTCCTGTAATGAGTTGATGTTGGGGAGTCTGGTTCCTACGAAGAGATGATGTTGGGGAGTCCAGTTGCTGTGATGAGCTGATGTTGCGGAGTCTGGTTCCTGTAATGAGTTGATTTTGGTGAGTCCAGTTGCTGTGATGAGCTGATGTGGGGGTGTCTGGTTCCTGTGATGGGCTGAGCTGATGATGGGGAGTCTGGCTCCTGTGATGGGCTGAGCTGATGTTGGGGAGTCTGGTTCTTGTGATGAGCTGATGCTGGGGAGTCTGGTTGCTGTGATGAGTTGATGCTAGGGAGTCTGGTTCCTGTGATGGGCTGAGCTGATGTTGGGGAGTCTGGCTCCTGTGATGGGCTGAGCTGATGCTGGGGAGTCTGGTTCCTGTGATGAGTTGATGTTAGGGACTCTGGTTCCTGTGATGAGCTGATGTCGGGGAGTCTGGTTCCTGTGATGAGCTGATGCTGGGGAGTCTGGTTCCTGTGATGGGCTGAGCTGATGCTGGGTAGCCTGGTTCCTGTGATGAGCTGAGCTGATGTTGGGGATTATTGTTCCTGTGATGAGCTGATGCTGGGGAGTCTGGTTTCTGTGATGAGCTGATGTTGCGGAGTCTGGTTCCTGTGATGGGCTGAGCTGATGTTGGGAAGTATGGTTCCTGTGATGGGCTGAGCTGATGTTGGGGAGTCTTGTTCCTGTGATGAGCTAATGTTGGGAATTTTGGTTCTTGTGATTGGCTGAGCTGATGTCGGGGAGTCTGGTTCCTGTGATGAGCTGATGCTGGGGAGTCTGGTTCCTGTGATGAGTTGATGTTGGGGAGTCTAGTTCCTGTGATGAGTTGATGTTGGGGAGCCTGGTTCCTGCGATAGGCTGAGTTGACGTTGGGGAGTCTGGTTCCTATTATGATTTGATGTTGGGGAGTCTGGTTCCTGTGATGAGTTGATGTTGGGAAGCCTGGTTCCCGTGATGGGCTAAGCTGATGTTTGGGAGTCTGGTTCTTATGAAGAGTTGATGTTGGGCAGTCTAGTTGCTGTGATGAGCTCATGCTGCGGAGTCTGCTTCCTGTAATGAGTTGATGTTGGGGAGTCCAGTTGTTGTGATGAGCTGATGTTGGGGAGTCTGGTTCCTGTGATGGGCTGAGCTGATGATGGGGAGTCTGGTTTCTGTGATGAGCTGATGTTGGGGAGGCTGGTTCCTGTGATGGGCTGAAATGATGTTGGGGAGTCTGGTTCCTGTGATGGACTGAGCTGATGCTGGGGAGTCAGGTTCCTGTGATGGGCTGAGCAGATGCTGTGGAGTCTGGTTCCTGTGATGAGTTGATGTTGGGGAGTCTAGTTCCTGTGATGAGTTGATGTTGGGGAGCCTGGTTCCTGTGATGGGCTGAGCTGATGTTGGGGAGTCTGGTTCCTGTGATGGGCTGAGCTGATGCTGGGGAGCCTGGTTCTTGTGATCAGCTGAGCTGATGTTGGGGAGTCTAGTTCCTGTGAATAGTTGATGTTGGGGAGTCTAGTTGCTGTGATGAGCTGATGTTGGGGAGACTGGTTCATGTGATGAGCTGATGTTGGGGAGACTGGTTGCTGTGAGGAGTTGATGTTGAGGAGTCTAGTTGCTGTGATGAGCTGATGTTGGGGAGTCTGCTTCCTGTAATGAGTTGATGTTGGGGAGTCCAGTTGTTGTGATGAGCTGATGTTGGGGAGTCTGGTTCCTGTGATGGGCTGAGCTGATGATGGGGAGTCTGGTTTCTGTGATGAGCTGATGTTGGGGAGGCTGGTTCCTGTGATGGGCTGAAATGATGTTGGGGAGTCTGGTTCCTGTGATGGACTGAGCTGATGCTGGGGAGTCTGGTTCCTGTGATGGGCTGAGCTGATGCTGGGGAGTCTGGTTCCTGTGATGAGTTGATGTTGGGGAGTCTGGTTCCTGTGATGGGCTGAGCTGATGTTGGGGAGTCTGGCTCCTGTGATGGGCTGAGCTGATGTTGGGGAGTCTGGTTCCTGTGATGAGCTGATGCTGGGGAGTCTGGTTTCTGTGATGAGCTGATGTTCGGGAGTCTGGTTCCTGTGATGAGCTGATGTTGCGGAGTCTGGTTCCTGTGATGGGCTGAGCTGATTTTGGGAAGTATGGTTCCTGTGATGGGCTGAGCTGATGTTGGGGAGTCTGGTTCCTGTGAAGAGCTGATGCTGGGAGGTCTGGTTCCTGTGAAGAGCTAATGTTCGGGAGTCTGGTTCCTGTAATTGGCTGAGCTGATGTCAGGGAGTCTGGTTCCTGTGATGAGTTGATGTTGGGGAGTCTGGTTCCTGTGATGAGTTGATGTTGGGGAGCCTGGTTCCTGCGATAGGCTGAGTTGACGTTGGGGAGTCTGGTTCCTATTATGATTTGATGTTGGGGAGTCTGGTTGCTGTGATGAGTTGATGTTGGGGAGTCTGGTTCCTGTGATGGGCTGAGCTGATGTTAGGGAGTCTGGTTCCTGTGATGGGCTGAGCTGATGCTGGGGAGCCTGGTTCCTGTGATGAGCTGAGCTGATGTTGGGGAGTCTTGTTCCTGTGATGAGCTGATGTTGGGGAGTCTGGTTCCAGTGAATAGTTGATGTTTGGGAGTCTAGTTGCTGTGATGAGCTGATGTTGGGGAGACTGGTTCATGTGATGAGCTGATGTTGGGGAGTCTGGCTCCTGTGATGAGAGCTGATGTTGGGGAGTCTGGTTTCTGTGATGAGCTGCTGCTGGGGAGTCTGGTTCCTGTGATGAGTTGATGTTGGGAAGCCTGGTTCCTGTGCTGGGCTGAGTTGATGTTGGGGCGTCTGGTTCCTATGAAGAGTTGATGTTGGTGAGTCCAGTTGCTGTGATGAGCTGATGTTGCGGAGTCTGGTTCCTGTAATGAGTTGATATTGGTGAGTCCAGTTGCTGTGATGAGCTGCTGTGGGGGAGTCTGGTTCCTGTGATGGGCTGAGCTGATGTTGGGGAGTCTGGCTCCTGTGATGGGCTGAGCTGATGCTGGGGAGTCTGGTTTCTGTGATGAGTTGATGTTAGGGAGTCTGGTTCCTGTGATGGGCTGAGCTGATGCTGGGTAGCCAGGTTCCTGTGATGAGTTGATGTTGGGGAGTCTAGTTCCTGTGATGAGATGCTGTTGGGGAGCATGGTTCCTGCGATAGGCTGAGTTGATGTTGTGGAGTCTGGTTCCTGTGATTAGTTGATGTTAGAAAGTCTGGTTACTGTGGTGGGCTGAGTTGATGCTGGGGAGTCTGGTTCCTGTGATGGGCTGAGCTGATGCTGGGGAGTTTGGTTGCTGTGATGGGCTGAGCTGATGTTGGGGAGTCTTGTTCCTGTGATGAGCTGATGTTGGGGAGTCTGGTTCCTGTGAATAGTTGATGTTGGGGAGTCTAGTTGCTGTGATGAGCTGATGTAGAGGAGACCGGTTCATGTGATGAGCTGATGTTGGGGAGACTGGTTCATGTGAAGAGCTGATGTTGGGGAGACTGGTTGCTGTGAGGAGTTGATGTTGAGGAGTCTAGTTCCTGTGATGAGCTGATGTTGGGGAGTCTGGTTCCTGTGATGAGCTGATGTTGGGGAGTCTGGTTCCTGTGATGGGCTGAGCTGATGTTCAGGAGACTGGTTCCTGTAATGAGTTGATGTTGGGGAGTCCAGTTGCTGTGATGAGCTGATGTTGGGGAGTCTGGTTCCTATAATGAGCTGATGTTGGGGAATCCAGTTGCTGTGATGAGCTGATGTTAGGGAGTCCGGTTCCTGTGATGAGCTGATGTTGCGGAGTATGGTTCCTGTGATGGGCTGAGCTGATGTTGGGGAGTCTGGTTCCTGTGAAGAGCTGATGCTGGGAGGTCTGGTTCCTGTGATGAGTTGATGTTGGGGAGTCTGGTTCCTGTGATGGGCTGAGCTGCTGTTGGGGAGTCTGTTCCTGTGATGGGCTGAGCTGATGCTGGGGAGTCTGGTTCCTGTAATGAGCTGATGCTGGGGAGTCTGGTTCCTCTGATGAGCTGATGTTGGGGAGTCTGGTTCCTGTGATCAGCTGATGCTGGGAAGTCTGGTTCCTGTAATGAGTTGATGTTGGGGAGTCTGGTTCCTACGAAGAGATGATGTTGGGGAGTCCAGTTGCTGTGATGAGCTGATGTTGCGGAGTCTGGTTCCTGTAATGAGTTGATTTTGGTGAGTCCAGTTGCTGTGATGAGTTGATGTTGTGGAGTCTAGTTCCTGTGATGAGTTGCTGTTGTGGAGCATGGTTCCTGCGATAGGCTGAGTTGATGTTGTGGAGTCTGGTTCCTGTGATGATTTGATGTTGGGGAGTCTGGTTCCTGTGATGGGCTGAGCTGATGTTCGGGAGTCTGGTTCCTGTGATGGGCTGAGCTGATGCTGGGGAGCCTGGTTCCTGTGATGGGCTGAGCTGATGTTAGGGAGTCTGGTTCCTGTGATGAGCTGATGCTGGGGAGTCTGGTTCCTGTGAAGAGTTGATGTTTGGGAGTCTAGTTGCTGTGATGAGCTGATGTAGAGGAGACCGGTTCATGTGATGAGCTGATGTTGGGGAGACTGGTTCATGTGATGAGCTGATGTTGGGGAGTCTAGATGCTGTGATGAGCTGATGTTGGGGAGACTGGTACATGTGATGAGCTGATGTTGGGGAGTCTGGTTCCTGCGATGGGCTGAAATGATGTTCGGGAGTCTAGTTGCTGTGATGAGCTGATGTTGGGGAGTCTGGTTCCTGTGATGAGTTGATGTTGGGAAGCCTGGTTCCTGTGATGGGCTGAGTTGATGTTGGGGAGTCTGGTTCCTATGAAGAGTTGATGTTGGGGAGTCCAGTTGCTGTGATGAGCTGATGTTGCGGAGTCTGGTTCCTGTAATGAGTTGATGTTGGTGAGTCCAGTTGCTGTGATGAGCTTCTGTTGGGGAGTCTCGTTCCTGTGATGGGCTGAGCTGATCATGGGGAGTCTGGCTCCTGTGATGGGCTGAGCTGATGTTGTGGAGTCTGGTTCTTGTGATGAGCTGATGCTGGGGAGTCTGGTTCCTGTGATGGACTGAGCTGATGCTGTGGAGTCTGGTTGCTGTGATGAGTTGATGTTGGGGAGTCTAGTTCCTGTGATGAGATGCTGTTGGGGAGCATGGTTTCTGCGATAGGCTGAGTTGATGTTGGGGAGTCTGGTTCCTGTGATGAGTTGATGTTAGAAAGTCTGGTTACTGAGGTGGGCTGAGTTGATGCTGGGGAGTCTGGTTCCTGTGATGGGCTGAGCTGATGCTGGGGAGTTTGGTTGCTGTGATGGGCTGAGCTGATGTTGGGGAGTCTTGTTCCTGTGATGAGCTGATGTTGGGGAGTCTGGTTCCTGTGAATAGTTGATGTTGGGGAGTCTAGTTGCTGTGATGAGCTGATGTAGAGGAGACCGGTGCATGTGATGAGCTGATGTTGGGGAGACTGGTTCATGTGATGAGCTGATGTTGGGGAGACTGGTTGCTGTGAGGAGTTGATGTTGGGGAGTCTGGTTCCTGTGATGAGCTGATGTTGGGGAGTCTGGTTCCTGTGATGAGTTGATGTTGGGGAGTCTGGTTCCTGTGATGGGCTGAGCTGATGTTGGGGAGTCTGGTTCCTATGAACAGTTGATGTTGGGGAGTCCAGTTGCAGTGATGAGCTGATGTTGCGGAGTCTGGTTCCTATAATGAGCTGATGTTGGGGAATCCAGTTGCTGTGATGAGCTGATGTTAGGGAGTCCGGTTCCTGTGATGAGCTGATGTTGCGGAGTATGGTTCCTGTGATGGGCTGAGCTGATGTTGGGGAGTCTGGTTCCTGTGAAGAGCTGATGCTGGGAGGTCTGGTTCCTGTGATGAGTTGATGTTGGGGAGTCTGGTTCCTGTGATGGGCTGAGCTGCTGTTGGTGAGTCTGGTTCCTGTGATGGGCTGAGCTGATGATGGGGAGTCTGGTTCCTGTGATGAGCTGATGCTGGGGAGTCTAGTTGCTGTGATGAGCTGATGTTGGGGAGTCTGGTTCCTGTGATGAGTTGATGTTGGGAAGCCTGGTTCCTCTGCTGGGCTGAGTTGATGTTGGGGCGTCTGTTCCTATGAAGAGTTGATGTTGGGGAGTCCAGTTGCTGTGATGAGCTGATGTTGCGGAGTCTGGTTCCTGTAATGAGTTGATATTGGTGAGTCCAGTTGCTGTGATGAGCTGCTGTGGGGGAGTCTGGTTCCTGTGATCGGCTGAGCTGATGATGGGGAGTCTGGCTCCTGTGATGGGCTGAGCTGATGCTGGGGAGTCTGGTTTCTGTGATGAGTTGATGTTAGGGAGTCTGGTTCCTGTGATGAGTTGATGCTAGGGAGTCTGGTTCCTGTGATGGGCTGAGCTGATGTTGGGAAGTATGGTTCCTGTGATGGGCTGAGCTGATGTTGGGGAGTCTTGTTCCTGTGATGAGCTGATGTTGGGGAGTCTGGTTCCTGTGATGAGATGCTGTTGGGGAGCATGGTTCCTGCGATAGGCTGAGTTGATGTTGTGGAGTCTGGTTCCTGTGATGAGTTGATGTTAGAAAGTCTGGTTACTGTGGTGGGCTGAGTTGATGCTGGGGAGTCTGGTTCCTGTGATGGGCTGAGCTGATGCTGGGGAGTTTGGTTGCTGTGATGGGCTGAGCTGATGTTGGGGAGTCTTGTTCCTGTGATGAGCTGATGTTGGGGAGTCTGGTTCCTGTGAATAGTTGATGTTGGGGAGTCTAGTTGCTGTGATGAGCTGATGTAGAGGAGACCGGTTCATGTGATGAGCTGATGTTGGGGAGACTGGTTCATGTGAAGAGCTGATGTTGGGGAGACTGGTTGCTGTGAGGAGTTGATGTTGAGGAGTCTAGTTCCTGTGATGAGCTGATGTTGGGGAGTCTGGTTCCTGTGATGAGTTGATTTTGGGGAGCCTGGTTCCTGTGATGGGCTGAGTTGATGTTGGGGAGTCTGGTTCCTATGAACAGTTGATGTTGGGGAGTCCAGTTGCTGTGATGAGCTGATGTTGCGGAGTCTGGTTCCTATAATGAGCTGATGTTGGGGAATCCAGTTGCTGTGATGAGCTGATGTTAGGGAGTCCGGTTCCTGTGATGAGCTGATGTTGCGGAGTATGGTTCCTGTGATGGGCTGAGCTGATGTTGGGGAGTCTGGTTCCTGTGAAGAGCTGATGCTGGGAGGTCTGGTTCCTGTGATGAGTTGATGTTGGGGAGTCTGGTTCCTGTGATGGGCTGAGCTGCTGTTGGGGAGTCTGTTCCTGTGATGGGCTGAGCTGATGCTGGGGAGTCTGGTTCCTGTAATGAGCTGATGCTGGGGAGTCTGGTTCCTCTGATGAGCTGATGTTGGGGAGTCTGGTTCCTGTGATCAGCTGATGCTGGGAAGTCTGGTTCCTGTAATGAGTTGATGTTGGGGAGTCTGGTTCCTACGAAGAGATGATGTTGGGGAGTCCAGTTGCTGTGATGAGCTGATGTTGCGGAGTCTGGTTCCTGTAATGAGTTGATTTTGGTGAGTCCAGTTGCTGTGATGAGTTGATGTTGGGGAGTCTAGTTCCTGTGATGCGTTGATGTTGGGGAGCCTGGTTCCTGCGATAGGCTGAGTTGATGTTGGGGAGTCTGGTTCCTATGATGATTTGATGTTGGGGAGTCTGGTTCCTGTGATGGGCTGAGCTGATGTTCGGGAGTCTGGTTCCTGTGATGGGCTGAGCTGATGCTGGGGAGTTTGGTTGCTGTGATGGGCTGAGCTGATGTTGGGGAGTCTTGTTCCTGTGATGAGCTGATGTTGGGGAGTCTGGTTCCTGTGAATAGTTGATGTTGGGGAGTCTAGTTGCTGTGATGAGCTGATGTAGAGGAGACCGGTTCATGTGATGAGCTGATGTTGGGGAGACTGGTTCATGTGATGAGCTGATGTTGGGGAGTCTAGATGCTGTGATGAGCTGATGTTGGGGAGACTGGTACATGTGATGAGCTGATGTTGCGGAGACTGGTTGCTGAGAGGAGTTGATGTTGAGGAGTCTAGTTGCTGTGATGAGCTGATGTTGGGGAGTCTGGTTCCTGTGATGAGTTGATGTTGGGAAGCCTGGTTCCTGTGATGGGCTGAGTTGATGTTGGGGAGTCTGGTTCCTATGAAGAGTTGATGTTGGGGAGTCCAGTTGCTGTGATGAGCTGATGTTGCGGAGTCTGGTTCCTGTAATGAGTTGATGTTGGTGAGTCCAGTTGCTGTGATGAGCTGCTGTTGGGGAGTCTCGTTCCTGTGATGGGCTGAGCTGATCATGGGGAGTCTGGCTCCTGTGATGGGCTGAGCTGATGTTGTGGAGTCTGGTTCTTGTGATGAGCTGATGCTGGGGAGTCTGGTTCCTGTGATGAGCTGATGCTGTGGAGTCTGGTTGCTGTGATGAGTTGATGTTGGGGAGTCTAGTTCCTGTGATGAGATGCTGTTGGGGAGCATGGTTCCTGCGATAGGCTGAGTTGATGTTGTGGAGTCTGGTTCCTGTGATGAGTTGATGTTAGAAAGTCTGGTTACTGAGGTGGGCTGAGTTGATGCTGGGGAGTCTGGTTCCTGTGATGGGCTGAGCTGATGCTGGGGAGTTTGGTTGCTGTGATGGGCTGAGCTGATGTTGGGGAGTCTTGTTCCTGTGATGAGCTGATGTTGGGGAGTCTGGTTCCTGTGAATAGTTGATGTTGGGGAGTCTAGTTGCTGTGATGAGCTGATGTAGAGGAGACCGGTGCATGTGATGAGCTGATGTTGGGGAGACTGGTTCATGTGATGAGCTGATGTTGGGGAGACTGGTTGCTGTGAGGAGTTGATGTTGAGGAGTCTAGTTCCTGTGATGAGCTGATGTTGGGGAGTCTGGTTCCTGTGATGAGTTGATTTTGGGGAGCCTGGTTCCTGTGATGGGCTGAGTTGATGTTGGGGAGTCTGGTTCCTATGAACAGTTGATGTTGGGGAGTCCAGTTGCAGTGATGAGCTGATGTTGCGGAGTCTGGTTCCTATAATGAGCTGATGTTGGGGAATCCAGTTGCTGTGATGAGCTGATGTTAGGGAGTCCGGTTCCTGTGATGAGCTGATGTTGCGGAGTATGGTTCCTGTGATGGGCTGAGCTGATGTTGGGGAGTCTGGTTCCTGTGAAGAGCTGATGCTGGGAGGTCTGGTTCCTGTGATGAGTTGATGTTGGGGAGTCTGGTTCCTGTGATGGGCTGAGCTGATGTTGGGGAGTCTGGTTCCTGTGATGGGCTGAGCTGATGATGGGGAGTCTGGTTCCTGTGATGAGCTGATGCTGGGGAGTCTGGTTGCTGTGATGAGCTGATGTTGGGGAGTCTGGTTCCTGTGATGAGTTGATGTTGGGAAGCCTGGTTCCTCTGCTGGGCTGAGTTGATGTTGGGGCGTCTGTTCCTATGAAGAGTTGATGTTGGGGAGTCCAGTTGCTGTGATGAGCTGATGTTGCGGAGTCTGGTTCCTGTAATGAGTTGATATTGGTGAGTCCAGTTGCTGTGATGAGCTGCTGTGGGGGAGTCTGGTTCCTGTGATCGGCTGAGCTGATGATGGGGAGTCTGGCTCCTGTGATGGGCTGAGCTGATGCTGGGGAGTCTGGTTTCTGTGATGAGTTGATGCTGGGGAGTCTGGTTCCTGTGATGAGTTGATGCTAGGGAGTCTGGTTCCTGTGATGGGCTGAGCTGATGTTGGGGAGTCTGGCTCCTGTGATGGGCTGAGCTGATGCTGGGGAGTCTGGTTCCTGTGATGAGTTGATGTTAGGGACTCTGGTTCCTGTGATGAGCTGATGTCGGGGAGTCTGGTTCCTGTGATGAGTTGATGTTGGGGAGTCTGGTTCCTGTGATGGGCTGAGCTGATGCTGGGTAGCCAGGTTCCTGTGATGAGCTGAGCTGATGTTGGGGATTATTGTTCCTGTGATGAGCTGATGCTGGGGAGTCTGGTTTCTGTGATGAGCTGATGTTAGGGAGTCTGGTTCCTGTGATGAGCTGATGTTGCGGAGTCTGGTTCCTGTGATGGGCTGAGCTGATGTTGGGAAGTATGGTTCCTGTGATGGGCTGAGCTGATGTTGGGGAGTCTGGTTCCTGTGAAGAGCTAATGTTGGGGAGTCTGGTTCCTGTAATTGGCTGAGCTGATGTCGGGGAGTCTGGTTCCTGTGATGAGCTGATGCTGGGGAGTCTGGTTCCTGTGATGAGTTGATGTTGGGGAGTCCAGTTCCTGTGATGAGTTGATGTTGGGGAGCCTGGTTCCTGCGATAGACTGAGTTGACGTTGGGGAGTCTGGTTCCTATTATGATTTGATGTTGGGGAGTCTGGTTCCTGTGATGAGTTGATGTTGGGAAGCCTGGTTCCCGTGATGGGCTAAGCTGATGTTTGGGAGTCTGGTTCTTATGAAGAGTTGATGTTGGGCAGTCTAGTTGCTGTGATGAGCTCATGCTGGGGAGTCTGCTTCCTGTAATGAGTTGATGTTGGGGAGTCCAGTTGTTGTGATGAGCTGATGTTGGGGAGTCTGGTTCCTGTGATGGGCTGAGCTGATGATGGGGAGTCTGGTTTCTGTGATGAGCTGATGTTGGGGAGGCTGGTTCCTGTGATGGGCTGAAATGATGTTGGGGAGTCTGGTTCCTGTGATGGACTGAGCTGATGCTGGGGAGTCAGGTTCCTGTGATGGGCTGAGCAGATGCTGTGGAGTCTGGTTGTTGTGATGAGTTGATGTTGGGGAGTCTAGTTCCTGTGATGAGTTGATGTTGGGGAGCCTGGTTCCTGTGATGGGCTGAGCTGATGTTGGGGAGTCTGGTTCCTGTGATGGACTGAGCTGATGCTGGGGAGTATGGTTCCTGTGATGGGCTGAGCTGATGTTGGGGAGTCTGGTTCCTATGAATAGTTGATGTTTGGGAGTCTAGTTGCTGTGATGAGCTGATGTTGGGGAGACTGGTTCATGTGATGAGCTGATGTTGGGGAGTCTGGTTGCTGTGAGGAGTTGATGTTGAGGAGTCTAGTTGCTGTGATGAGCTGATGTTGGGGAGTCTGCTTCCTGTAATGAGTTGATGTTGGGGAGTCCAGTTGTTGTGATGAGCTGATGTCGGGGAGTCTGGTTCCTGTGATGAGCTGAGCTGATGCTGGGGAGTCTGGTTCCTGTGATGGGCTGAGCTGATGATGGGGAGTCTGGCTCCTGTGATGGGCTGAGCTGATGTTGTGGAGTCTGGTTCTTGTGATGAGCTGATGCTGGGGAGTCTGGTTCCTGTGATGAGTTGATGCTAGGGAGTCTGGTTCCTGTGATGGGCTGAGCTGATGTTGGGGAGTCTGGCTCCTGTGATGGGCTGAGCTGATGCTGGGGAGTCTGGTTTCTGTGATGAGTTGATGTTAGGGAGTCTGGTTCCTGTGATGGGCTGATGCTGGGGAGTCTGGTTTCTGTGATGAGTTGATGTTAGGGAGTCTGGTTCCTGTGATGGGCTGAGCTGATGCTGGGTAGCCAGGTTCCTGTGATGAGCTGAGCTGATGTTGGGGATTATTGTTCCTGTGATGAGCTGATGCTGGGGAGTCTGGTTTCTGTGATGAGCTGATGTTCGGGAGTCTGGTTCCTGTGATGTGCTGATGTTGCGGAGTCTGGTTCCTGTGATGGGCTGAGCTGATTTTGGGAAGTATGGTTCCTGTGATGGGCTGAGCTGATGTTGGGGAGTCTGGTTCCTGTGAAGAGCTGATGCTGGGAGGTCTGGTTCTTGTGAAGAGCTAATGTTGGGGAGTCTGTTCCTGTAATTGGCTGAGCTGATGTCGGGGAGTCTGGTTCCTGTGATGAGCTGATGCTGGGGAGTCTGGTTCCTGTGATGAGTTGATGTTGGGGAGTCTAGTTCCTGTGATGAGTTGATGTTGGGGAGCCTGGTTCCTGCGATAGGCTGAGTTGACGTTGGGGAGTCTGGTTCCTATTATGATTTGATGTTGGGGAGTCTGGTTGCTGTGATGAGTTGATGTTGGGGAGTCTGGTTCCTGTGATGTGCTGAGCTGATGCTGGGGAGCCTGGTTCCTGTGATGAGCTGAGCTGATGTTGGGGACATTCTAGTTGCTGTGATGAGCTCATGCTGCGGAGTCTGCTTCCTGTAATGAGTTGATGTTGGGGAGTCCAGTTGTTGTGATGAGCTGATGTTGGGGAGTCTGGTTCCTGTGATGGGCTGAGCTGATGTTGGGGAGTCTGGTTCCTGTGATGAGCTGATGTTGGGGAGTCTGGTTCCTGTGATGGGCTGAGCTGATGTTGGGGAGTCTGGTTCCTGTGATGGGCTGAGCTGATGCTGGGGAGTCTGGTTCCTGTGATGGGCTGAGCTGATGCTGGGGAGTCTGGTTCCTGTGATGAGTTGATGTTGGGGAGTCTGGTTCCTGTGATGAGTTGATGTTGGGGAGTCTGGTTCCTGTGATGGGCTGAGCTGATGTTGGGGAGTCTGGTTCCTGTGATGGGCTGAGCTGATGCTGGGGAGTCTGGTTCCTGTGATCAGCTGAGCTGATGTTGGGGAGTCTGGTTCCAGTGAATAGTTGATGTTTGGGAGTCTAGTTGCTGTGATGAGCTGATGTTGGGGAGACTGGTTCATGTGATGAGCTGATGTTGGGGAGTCTGGCTCCTGTGATGAGCTGATGTTGGGGAGTCTGGTTGCTGTGATGAGCTGATGTTGCGGAGTCTGGTTCCTGTAATGAGTTGATGTTGGGGAGTCCAGTTGCTGTGATGAGCTGATGTTGGGGAGTCTGGTTCCTGTGATGGGCTGATCTGATGTTGGGGAGTCTGGTTCCAGTCATGAGTTGATGTTAGCGAGTCTGGTTCCTCTGATGGGCTGAAATGATGTTGGGGAGTCTGGTTCCTGTGATGGGCTGAGCTGATGTTGGGGAGTCTGGTTCCTGTGATGGGTTGAGCTGATGCTGGGGAGTCTGGTTCCTGTGATGAGTTGATGTTGGGGAGTATGGTTCCTGTGATGATTTGATGTTGGGGAGTCTGGTTCCTGTGATGGGCTGAGCTGATGTTCGGGAGTCTGGTTCCTGTGATGGGCTGAGCTGATGCTGGGGAGCCTGGTTCCTGTGATGAGCTGAGCTGATGTTGGGGAGTCTGGTTCCTGTGAATAGTTGATGTTTGGGAGTGTAGTTGCTGTGATGAGCTGATGTTGGGGAGACTGGCTCCTGTGATGATCTGAGCTGATGTTGGGGAGTCTGGTTCCTGTGATGAGTTGATGTTGGGGAGTCTAGTTGCTGTGATGAGCTGATGTTGGGGAGTCTGCTTCCTGTAATGAGTTGATGTTGGGGAGTCCAGTTGTTGTGATGAGCTGATGTTGGGGAGTCTGGTTCCTGTGATGAGCTGAGCTGATGTTGGGGAGTCTGGTTCCTGTGATGAGTTGATGTTAGGGAGTCTGGTTCCTGTGATGGGCTGAAATGATGTTGGGGAGTCTGGTTCCTGTGATGAGCTGAGCTGATGCTGGGGAGTCTGGTTCCTGTGATGGGCTGAGCTGATGCTGGGGAGTCTGGTTCCTGTGATGAGTTGATGTTGGGGAGTCTGGTTCCTGTGATGAGCTGATGTTGGGGAGTCTGGTTCCTGTGATGAGCTGATGTTGGGGAGTCTGGTTCCTGTGATGAGCTGATGTTGGGGAGTCTGGTTCCTGTGATGAGCTGATGTTGGGGAGTCTGGTTCCTGTGATGAGTTGATGTTGGGGAGTCTGGTTCCTGTGATGGGCTGAGTTGATGTTGGGGAGTCTGGTTCCTATGAAGAGTTGATGTTGGGGAGTCTAGTTGCTGTGATGAGCTGATGTTGCGGAGTCTGGTTCCTGTAATGAGCTGATGTTGGGGAGTCCAGTTGCTGTGATGAGCTGATGTTGGGGAGTCTGGTTCCTGTGATGAGCTGATGTTGGGGAGTCTGGTTCCTGTGATGGGCTGAGCTGATGTTGGGGAGTCTGGTTCCTGTGAAGAGCTGATGCTGGGAGGTCTGGTTCCTGTGATGAGTTCATGTTGGGGAGTCTGGTTCCTGTGATGGGCTGAGCTGATGCTGGGGAGCCTGGTTCCTGTGATGGGCTGAGCTGATGCTGGGGAGTCTGGTTCCTGTGATGAGCTGATGCTGGGGAGTCTGGTTCCTGTGATGAGCTGATGTTGGGGAGTCTGGTTCCTGTGATGAGTTGATGTTGGGGAGTCTGGTTCTTACGAAGAGGTGATGTTGGGGAGTCCAGTTGCTGTGATGAGCTGATGTTGCGGAGTCTGGTTCCTGTAATGAGTTGATTTTGGTGAGTCCAGTTGCTGTGATGAGCTGATGTTGGGGAGACTGGTTCATGTGATGAGCTGATGTTGGGGAGTCTGGCTCCTGTGATGGTCTGAGCTGATGTCGGGGAGTCTGGTTTCTGTGATGAGCTGCTGCTGGGGAGTCTGATTCCTGTGATGAGTTGATGCTAGGGAGTCTGGTTCCTGTGATGGGCTGAGCTGATGTTGGGGAGTCTGGCTCCTGTGATGGGCTGAGCTGATGCTGGGGAGTCTGGTTCCTGTGATGAGTCGATGTTAGGGAGTCTGGTTCCTGTGATGGGCTGAAATGATGTTCGGGAGTCTGGTTCCTGTGATGAGCTGATGTTGGTGAGTCTGGTTCCTGTGATGGGCTGAGCTGATGATGGGGAGTCTGGTTCCTGTGATGAGCTGATGCTGGGGAGTCTAGTTGCTGTGATGAGCTGATGTTGGGGAGTCTGGTTCCTGTGATGGGCTGAGCTGATGTTGGGGAGTCTGGTTCCTGTGATGAGCTGATGTTGGGGAGTCTGGTTCCTGTGATGAGTTGATGTTGGGGAGTCCAGTTGCTGTGATGAGCTGATGTTGGGGAGTCTGGTTCCTGTGATGGGCTGAGCTGATGATGGGGAGTCTGGTTTCTGTGATGAGCTGATGTTGGGGAGGCTGGTTCCTGTGATGGGCTGAAATGATGTTGGGGAGTCTGGTTCCAGTGATGGACTGAGCTGATGCTGGGGAGTCAGGTTCCTGTGATGGGCTGAGCAGATGCTGTGGAGTCTGGTTCCTGTGATGAGTTGATGTTGGGGAGCCTGGTTCCTGTGATGGGCTGAGCTGATGTTGGGGAGTCTGGTTCCTGTGATGGGCTGAGCTGATGCTGGGGAGCCTGGTTCTTGTGATGAGCTGAACTGATGTTGGGGAGTCTAGTTCCTGTGAATAGTTGATGTTGGGGAGTCTAGTTGCTGTGATGAGCTGATGTTGGGGAGTCTGGTTCCTATGAAGAGTTGATGTTGGGGAGTCCAGTTGCTGTGATGAGCTGATGTTGCGGACTGTGGTTCCTGTAATGAGTTGATGTTGGGGAGTCCAGTTGCTGTGATGAGCTGATGTTGGGGAGTCTGGTTCCTGTGGTGGGCTGAGTTGATGCTGTGGAGTCTTGTTCCTGTGATGAGCTAATGTTGTTGAGTCTGGTTCCTGTGATGGGCTGAGCTGATGTTGGGGTGTCTGGCTCCTGTGATGGGCTGAGCTGATGCTTGGGAGTCTTGTTCCTGTGATGAGCTAATGTTGGGGAGCCTGGTTCCTGTGATGAGCTGAGCTGATGTTGGGGAGTCTTGTTCCTGTGATGAGCTGATGTTGGGGAGTCTGGTTCCTGTGAATAGTTGATGTTGGGGAGTCTAGTTGCTGTGATGAGCTGATGCTGGGGAGACTGGTTCATGTGATGAGCTGATGTTGGGGAGTCTTGTTCCTGTGATGAGCTAATGTTGGGGAGTCTGGTTCCTGTGATGGGCTGAGCAGATGTTGGGGAGTCTGGCTCCTGTGATGGGCTGAGCTGATGCTGGGGAGTCTGGTTCCTGTGATGAGTTGATGTTGGGGAGTCTGGTTCCTGTGATGAGCTAATGTTGGGGAGTCTAGTTCCTGTGATTGGCTGAGCTGATGTCGGGGAGTCTGGTTCCTGTGATGAGCTGATGCTGGGGAGTCTGGTTCCTGTGATGGGCTGAGCTGATGCTGGGTAGCCTGGTTCCTGTGAAGAGCTGAGCTGATGTTGGGGATTATTGTTCCTGTGATGAGCTGATGTTGCGGAGTCTGGTTCCTGTGATGGGCTGAGCTGATGTTGGGAAGTATTGTTCCTGTGATGGGCTGAGCTGATGTTGGGGAGTCTGGTTCCTGTGAAGAGCAGATGCTGGGAGGTCTGGTTCCTGTGATGAGCTAATGCTGGGGAGTCTGGTTCCTGTGATTGGCTGAGCTGACGTCGGGGAGTCTGGTTCCTGTGATGAGCTGATGCTGGGGAGACTGGTTCCTGTGATGAGTTGATGTTGGGGAGTCTAGTTCCTGTGATGAGTTGATGTTGGGGAGCCTGTTTCTGCGATAGGCTGAGTTGACGTTGGGGAGTCTGGTTCCTATTATGATTTGATGTTGGGGAGTCTGGTTGCTGTGATGAGTTGATGTTGGGGAGTCTGGTTCCTGTGCTGTGATGAGCTGATGTTGGGGAGTCTGGTTCCTGTGATGAGTTGATGTTGGGAAGCCTGGTTCCTGTGATGGGCTGAGTTGATGGTGGGGAGTCTGGTTCCTATGAAGAGTTGATGTTGGGGAGTCCAGTTGCTGTGATGAGCTGATGTTGCGGAGTCTGGTTCCTGTAATGAGTTGATGTTGGTGAGTCCATTTGCTGTGATGAGCTGCTGTGGGGGAGTCTGGTTCCTGTGATGGGCTGAGCTGATGATGGGGAGTCTGACTCCTGTGATGGGCTGAGCTGATGTAGTGGAGTCTGGTTCTTGTGATGAGCTGATGCTGGGGAGTCTACTTCCTGTGATAAGTTGATGCTAGGGCGTCTGGTTCCTGTGATGGGCTGAGCTGATGCTGGGGAGTCTGGTTCCTGTGATGAGCTGAGCTCATGCTGGGTAGCCTGGTTCCTGTGATGAGCTGAGCTGATGTTGGGGATTATTGTTCCTGTGATGAGCTGATGCTGGGGAGTCTGGTTTCTGTGATGAGCTGATGTTAGGGAGTCTGGTTCCTGTGATGAGCTGATGTTGCGGAGTCTGGTTCCTGTGATGGGCTGAGCTGATGTTGGGAAGTATGGTTCCTGTGATGGGCTGAGCTGATGTTGGGGAGTCTGGTTCCTGTGAAGAGCTGATGCTGGGCGGTCTGGTTCCTGTGATGAGCTAATGTTGGGGAGTCTGGTTCCTGTGAAGAGCTGATGCTGGGCGGTCTGTTTCCTGTGATGAGCTAATGTTGGGGAGTCTGGTTCCTGTGATTGGCTGAGCTGATGTCGGGGAGTCTGGTTCCTGTGATGAGCTGATGCTGGGGAGTCTGGTTCCTGTGATGAGTTGATGTTGGGGAGTCTGGTTCCTGTGATGGGCTGAGCTGATGTTCGGGAGTCTGGTTCCTGTGATGGGCTGAGCTGATGCTGGGGAGCCTGGTTCCTGTGATGAGCTGAGCTGATGTTGGGGAGTCTTGTTCCTGTGATGAGCTGATGTTAGGGAGTCTGGGTCCTGTGATGGGCTGAGCTGATGTTGGGGAGTCTGGTTCCTGTGATGGGCTGAGCTGATGTTGGGGAGTCTGGTTCCTGTGATGAGCTGATGTTGGGGAGTCTGGTTCCTGTGATGGGCTGAGCTGATGTCGGGGAGTCTGGTTCCTGTGATGAGCTGATGCTGGGGAGTCTGGTTCCTGTGATGAGTTGATGTTGGGGAGTCCAGTTCCTGTGATGAGTTGATGTTGGGGAGCCTGGTTCCTGCGATAGGCTGAGTTGACGTTGGGGAGTCTGGTTCCTATTATGATTTGATGTTGGGGAGTCTGGTTCCTGTGATGAGTTGATGTTGGGGAGTCTGGTTCCTGTGATGGGCTAAGCTGATGTTTGGGAGTCTGGTTCTTATGAAGAGTTGATGTTGGGCATTCTAGTTGCTGTGATGAGCTCATGCTGCGGAGTCTGCTTCCTGTAATGAGTTGATGTTGGGGAGTCCAGTTGTTGTGATGAGCTGATGTTGGGGAGTCTGGTTCCTGTGATGGGCTGAGCTGATGCTGGGGAGTCTGGTTCCTGTGATGAGCTGATGTTGGGGAGTGTGGTTCCTGTGATGGGCTGAAATGATGTTGGGGAGTCTGGTTCCTGTGATGGGCTGAGCTGATGCTGGGGAGTCTGGTTCCTGTGATGGGCTGAGCTGATGCTGTGGAGTCTGGTTCCTGTGATGAGTTGATGTTGGGGAGTCTAGTTCCTGTGATGAGTTGATGTTGGGGAGCCTGGTTCCTGTGATGGGCTGAGCTGATGTTGGGGAGTCTGGTTCCTGTGATGGGCTGAGCTGATGCTGGGGAGCCTGGTTCTTGTGATGAGCTGAGCTGATGTTGGGGAGTCTGGTTCCAGTGAATATTTGATGTTTGGGAGTCTAGTTGCTGTGATGAGCTGATGTTGGGGAGACTGGTTCATGTGATGAGCTGATGTTGGGGAGTCCGGCTCCTGTGATGGTCTGAGCTGATGTTGGGGAGTCTGGTTGCTGTGATGAGCTGATGTTGGGGAGTCTGGTTCCTGTGATGAGTTGATGTTGGGGAGTCTGGTTCCTGTGATGAGCTGATGTTGGGGAGTCTGGTTCCTGTGATGGGCTGAGCTGATGATGGGGAGTCTGGTTCCTGTGATGAGCTGATGTTGGGGAGTCTGGTTCCTGTGATGGGCTGAAATGATGTTGGGGAGTCTGGTTCCTGTGATGGACTGAGCTGATGCTGGGGAGTCAGGTTCCTGTGATGGGCTGAGCAGATGCTGTGGAGTCTGGTTCCTGTGATGAGTTGATGTTGGGGAGTCTAGTTCCTGTGATGAGTTGATGTTGGGGAGACTGGTTCATGTGATGAGCTGATGTTGGGGAGACTGGTTGCTGTGAGGAGTTGATGTTGAGGAGTCTAGTTCCTGTGATGAGCTGATGTTGGGGAGTCTGGTTCCTGTGATGAGTTGATTTTGGGGAGCCTGCTTCCTGTGATGGGCTGAGTTGATGTTGGGGAGTCTGGTTCCTATGAACAGTTGATGTTGGGGAGTCCAGTTGCTGTGATGAGCTGATGTTGCGGAGTCTGGTTCCTATAATGAGCTGATGTTGGGGAGTCCAGTTGCTGTGATGAGCTGATGTTGGGGAGTCTGGTTCCTGTGATGAGCTGATGTTGGGGAGTCTGGTTCCTGTGATGGGCTGAGCTGATGTTGGGGAGTCTGGTTCCTGTGATGAGCTGATGCTGGGGAGTCTGGTTCCTGTGATGAGCTGATGTTGGGGAGTCTGGTTCCTGTGATGGGCTGAGCTGATGTTGGGGAGTCTGGTTCCTGTGATGGGCTGAGCTGATGCTGGGGAGTCTGGTTCCTGTAATGAGCTGATGCTGGGGAGTCTGGTTCCTGTGATGAGCTGATGCTGGGAAGTCTGGTTCCTGTAATGAGTTGATGTTGGGGAGTCTGGTTCCTATGAAGAGTTGATGTTGGGGAGTCCAGTTGCTGTGATGAGCTGATGTTGCGGAGTCTGGTTCCTGTAATGAGTTGATATTGGTGAGTCCAGTTGCTGTGATGAGCTGATGTGGGGGAGTCTGGTTCCTGTGATGGGCTGAGCTGATGATGGGGAGTCTGGCTCCTGTGATGGGCTGAGCTGATGTTGGGGAGTCTGGTTCCTGTGATGAGCTGATGCTGGGGAGTCTGGTTCCTGTGATGAGTTGATGTTAGGGAGTCTGGTTCCTGTGATGGGCTGAGCTGATGTTGGGGAGTCTGGTTCCTGTGATGGACTGAGCTGATGCTGGGGAGTCTGGTTCCTGTGATGAGTTGATGTTGGGGAGTATGGTTCCTGTGATGAGTTGATGTTAGCGAGTCTGGTTCCTGTGATGAGCTGATGTTGGGGAGTCTGGTTCCTGTGATGGGCTGAGCTGATGCTGGGGAGTATTGTTCCTGTGATGAGCTGATGCTGGGGAGTCTGGTTTCTGTGATGAGCTGATGTTGGGGAGTCTGGTTCCTGTGATGGGCTGAGCTGATGTTGGGGAGTCTGGTTCTTGTGATGAGCTGATGTTGGGGAGTCTGGTTCCTGTAATGAGTTGATGTTGGGGAGTCCAGTTGTTGTGATGAGCTGATGTTGGGGAGTCTGGTTCCTGTGATGGACTGAGCTGATGATGGGGAGTCTGGTTCCTGTGATGAGCTGATGTTAGGGAGTCTGGTTCCTGTGATGGGCTGAAATGATGTTGGGGAATCTGGTTCCTGTGACGGACTGAGCTGATGCTGGGGAGTATGGTTCCTGTGATGGGCTGAGCAGATGCTGGGGAGTCTGGTTCCTGTGATGAGTTGATGTTGGGGAGTCTGGTTCCTGTGATGGGCTGAGCTGATGTTGGGGAGTCTGGTTCCTGTGATGGGCTGAGCTGATGCTGGGGAGCCTGGTTCTTGTGATGAGCTGAACTGATGTTGGGGAGTCTAGTTCCTGTGAATAGTTGATGTTGGGGAGTCTAGTTGCTGTGATGAGCTGATGTTTGGGAGTCTGGTTCCTATGAAAAGTTGATGTTGGGGAGTCTAGTTGCTGTGATGAGCTGATGTTGCGGAGTCTGGTTCCTGTAATGAGTTGATGTTGGGGAGTCCAGTTGCTGTGATGAGCTGATGTTGGGGAGTCTGGTTCCTGTGATGGGCTGAGCTGATGCTGGGGAGTCTGGTTCCTGTGATGAGCTAATGTTGTTGAGTCTGGTTCCTGTGATGGGCTGAGCTGATGTTGGGGAGTCTGGTTCCTGTGATGGGCTGAGCTGATGCTTGGGAGTCTTGTTCCTGTGATGAGCTAATGTTGGGGAGCCTGGTTCCTGTGATGAGCTGAGCTGATGTTGGGGAGTCTTGTTCCTGTGATGAGCTGATGTTGGGGAGTCTGGTTCCAGTGAATAGTTGATGTTTGGGAGTCTAGTTGCTGTGATGAGCTGATGTTGGGGAGACTGGTTCATGTGATGAGCTGATGTTGGGGAGTCTGGTTCCTGTGATGAGCTGATGTTGGGGAGTCTGGTTCCTGTGATGGGCTGAGCTGATGTTGGGGAGTCTGGTTCCTGTGATGGGCTGAGCTGATGCTGGGGAGTCTGGTTCCTGTGATGAGCTGATGTTGGGGAGTCTGGTTCCTGTGATGAGCTAATGTTGGGGAGTCTGGTTCCTGTGATTGGCTGAGCTGATGTCGGGGAGTCTGGTTCCTGTGATGAGCTGATGCTGGGGAGTCTGGTTCCTGTGATGGGCTGAGCTGATGCTGGGTAACCTGGTTCCTGTGAAGAGCTGAGCTGATGTTGGGGATTATTGTTCCTGTGATGAGCTGATGTTGCGGAGTCTGGTTCCTGTGATGGGCTGAGCTGATGTTGGGAAGTATGGTTCCTGTGATGGGCTGAGCTGATGTTGGGGAGTCTGGTTCCTGTGAAGAGCTGATGCTGGGAGGTCTGGTTCCTGTGAAGAGCTAATGTTGGGGAGTCTGGTTCCTGTGATTGGCTGAGCTGATGTCGGGGAGTCTGGTTCCTGTGATGAGCTGATGCTGGGGAGTCTGGTTCCTGTGATGAGTTGATGTTGGGGAGTCTAGTTCCTGTGATGAGTTGATGTTGGGGAGCCTGGTTCCTGCGATAGGCTGAGTTGACGTTGGGGAGTCTGGTTCCTATTATGATTTGATGTTGGGGAGTCTGGTTGCTGTGATGAGTTGATGTTGGGGAGTCTGGTTCCTGTGATGTGCTGAGCTGATGCTGGGGAGCCTGGTTCCTGTGATGAGCTGAGCTGATGTTGGGGAGTCTGGTTCCTGTGATGGGCTGAGTTGATGTTGGGGAGTCTGGTTCCTATGAAGAGTTGATGTTGGGGAGTCCAGTTGCTGTGATGAGCTGATGTTGCGGAGTCTGGTTCCTGTAATGAGTTGATGTTGGTGAGTCCAGTTGCTGTGATGAGCTGCTGTGGGGGAGTCTGGTTCCTGTGATGGGCTGAGCTGATGTTGGGGAGTCTGGCTCCTGTGATGGGCTGAGCTGATGTCGGGGAGTCTGGTTTCTGTGATGAGCTGCTGCTGGGGAGTCTGGTTCCTGTGATGAGTTGATGCTAGGGAGTCTGGTTCCTGTGATGGGCTGAGCTGATGCTGGGGAGTCTGGTTCCTGTGATGAGCTGAGCTCATGCTGGGTAGCCTGGTTCCTGTGATGAGCTGAGCTGATGTTGGGGATTATTGTTCCTGTGATGAGCTGATGCTGGGGAGTCTGGTTTCTGTGATGAGCTGATGTTAGGGAGTCTGGTTCCTGTGATGAGCTGATGTTGCGGAGTCTGGTTCCTGTGATGGGCTGAGCTGATGTTGGGAAGTATGGTTCCTGTGATGGGCTGAGCTGATGTTGGGGAGTCTGGTTCCTGTGAAGAGCTGATGCTGGGCGGTCTGGTTCCTGTGATGAGCTAATGTTGGGGAGTCTGGTTCCTGTGAAGAGCTGATGCTGGGCGGTCTGTTTCCTGTGATGAGCTAATGTTGGGGAGTCTGGTTCCTGTGATTGGCTGAGCTGATGTCGGGGAGTCTGGTTCCTGTGATGAGCTGATGCTGGGGAGTCTGGTTCCTGTGATGAGTTGATGTTAGGGAGTCTGGTTCCTGTGATGGGCTGAGCTGATGTTAGGGAGTCTGGTTCCTGTGATGGGCTGAGCTGATGCTGGGCAGCCTGGTTCCTGTGATGAGCTGAGCTGATGTTGGGGAGTCTTGTTCCTGTGATGAGCTGATGTTGGGGAGTCTGGTTCCTGTGCATAGTTGATGTTGGGGAGTCTAGTTGCTGTGATGAGCTGATGTTGGGGAGACTGGTTGCTGTGAGGAGTTGATGTTGAGGAGTCTAGTTGCTGTGATGAGATGATGTTGGGAAGCCTGGTTCCTATGATGGGCTGAGTTGATGTTGGGGAGTCTGGTTCCTATGAAGAGTTGATGTTGGGGAGTCCAGTTGCTGTGATGAGCTGCTTTGGGGTGTCTGGCTTCTGTGATGTGCTGAGCTGATGTTGTGGAGTCTGGTTCTTGTGATGAGCTGATGCTGGGGAGTCTGGTTCCTGTGATGAGTTGATGCTAGGGAGTCTGGTTCCTGTGATGGGCTGAGCTGATGTTGGGGAGTCTGGCTCCTGTGATGGGCTGAGCTGATGCTGGGGAGTCTAGTTCCTGTGATGAGTTGATGTTAGGGAGTCTGGTTCCTGTGATGGCCTGAAATGGTGTTGGGGAGTCTGGTTCCTGTGATGAGCTGATGTTGGTGAGTCTGGTTCCTGTGATGGGCTGAGCTGATGTTGGGGAGTCTGGTTCCTGTGATGAGCTGATGCTGGGGAGTCTGGTTCCTGTGATGAGCTGATGCTGGGGAGTCTGGTTTCTGTGTTGAGCTGATGTTGGGGAGTCCGGTTCCTGTGATGAGCTGATGTTGCGGAGTCTGGTTCCTGTGATGGGCTGAGCTGATGTTGGGAAGTATGGTTCCTGAGATGGGCTGAGCTGATGTTGGGGAGTCTGGTTCCTGTGAAGAGTTGATGCTGGGAGGTCTGGTTCCTGTGAAGAGCTAATGTTGGGGAGTCTGGTTCCTGTAATTGGCTGAGCTGATGTCGGGGAGTCTGGTTCCTGTGATGAGCTGATGCTGGGGAGTCTGGTTCCTGTGATGAGTAGATGTTGGGGGTCTAGTTCCTGTGATGAGTTGATGTTGGGGAGCCTGGTTCCTGCGATAGGCTGAGTTGACGTTGGGGAGTCTGGTTCCTATTATGATTTGATGTTGGGGAGTCTGGTTGTTGTGATGAGTTGATGTTGGGGAGTCTGGTTCCTGTGATGGGCTGAGCTTATGTTAGGGAGTCTGGTTCCTGTGATGGCCTGAGCTGATGTTGGGGAGTCTGGCTCCTGTGATGGGCTGAGCTGATGTTGGGGAGTCTGGTTCCTATGAAAAGTTGATGTTGGGGAGTCTAGTTGCTGTGATGAGCTGATGTTGCGGAGTCTGGTTCCTGTAATGAGTTGATGTTGGGGAGTCCCGTTGCTGTGATGAGCTGATGTTGGGGAGTCTGATTCCTGTGATGGGCTGAGCTGATGATGGGGAGTCTGGCTCCTGTGATGGGCTGAGCTGATGCTGGGGAGTCTGGTTTCTGTGATGAGTTGATGTTAGGGAGTCTGGTTCCTGTGATGGGCTGAGCTGATGTTGGGGAGTCTGGTTCCTGTGATGGGCTGAGCTGATGTTGGGGAGTCTGGTTCCTGTGATGGGCTGAGCTGATGCTGGGGAGTCTGGTTCCTGTGATGAGCTGAGCTGATGTTGGGGATTATTGTTCCTGTGATGAGCTGATGCTGGGGAGTCTGGTTTCTGTGATGAGCTGATGTTCGTGAGTCTGGTTCCTGTGATGTGCTGATGTTGCGGAGTCTGGTTCCTGTGATGGGCTGAGCTGATTTTGGGAAGTATGGTTCCTGTGATGGGCTGAGCTGATGTTGGGGAGTCTGGTTCCTGTGAAGAGCTGATGCTGGGAGGTCTGGTTCCTGTGAAGAGCTAATGTTGGGGAGTCTGGTTCCTGTGATGAGCTGATGCTGGGGAGTCTGGTTCCTGTGATGAGCTGATGTTGGGGAGTCTGGTTCCTGTGATGGGCTGAGCTGATGTTGGGGAGTCTGGTTCCTGTGATGAGCTGATGCTGGGGAGTCTGGTTCCTGTGATGAGTTGATGTTGGGGAGTCTGGTTCCTGTGATGGGCTGAGCTGATGTTGGGGAGTCTGGTTCCTGTGATGGGCTGAGCTGATGCTGGGGAGCCTGGTTCCTGTGATGAGCTGAGCTGATGTTGGGGAGTCTTGTTCCTGTGAAGAGCTAATGTTGGGGAGTCTGGTTCCTGTAATTGGCTGAGCTGATGTCGGGGAGTCTGGTTCCTGTGATGAGCTGATGCTGGGGAGTCTGGTTTCTGTGTTGAGCTGATGTTGGGGAGTCCGGTTCCTGTGATGAGCTGAGCTGATGTTGGGAAGTATGGTTCCTGTGATGGGCTGAGCTGATGTTGGGGAGTCTGGTTCCTGTGATGAGTTGATGTTGGGGAGTCTGGTTGCTGTGATGAGCTGATGTTGGGGAGTCTGGCTCCTGTGATGGTCTGAGCTGATGTTGGGGAGTCTGGTTTCTGTGATGAGCTGCTGCTGGGGAGTCTGGTTCCTGTGATGAGTTGATGCTAGGGAGTCTGGTTCCTGTGATGGGCTGAGCTGATGTTGGGGAGTCTGGTTCCTGTGATGGGCTGAGCTGATGCTGGGGAGTCTGGTTTCTGTGATGAGTTGATGTTAGGGAGTCTGGTTCCTGTGATGGGCTGAGCTGATGTTGGGGAGTCTGGTTCCTGTGATGGGCTGAGCTGATGTTGGGGAGTCTGGTTCCTGTGATGAGCTGATGTTGGGGAGTCTGGTTCCTGTGATGAGCTGATGTTGGGGAGTCTGGTTCCTGTGATGGGCTGAGCTGATGTTGGGGAGTCTGGTTCCTGTGATGGGCTGAGCTGATGTTGGGGAGTCTGGTTCCTGTGATGAGCTGAGCTGATGTTGGGGAGTCTGGTTCCTGTGATGAGTTGATGTTTGGGAGTCTAGTTGCTGTGATGAGCTGATGTTGGGGAGACTGGTTCATGTGATGAGCTGATGTTGGGGAGTCTGGCTCCTGTGATGATCTGAGCTGATGTCGGGGAGTCTGGTTTCTGTGATGAGCTGCTGCTGGGGAGTCTGATTCCTGTGATGAGTTGATGTTGGGGAGTCTGGTTCCTGTGATGAGTTGATGTTGGGGAGTCTGGTTCCTGTGATGGGCTGAGCTGATGCTGGGGAGTCTGGTTCCTGTGATGAGTTGATGTTGGGGAGTCTGGTTCCTGTGATGGGCTGAGCTGATGTTGGGGAGTCTGGTTCCTGTGATGGGCTGAGCTGATGCTGGGGAGTCTGGTTCCTGTGATGGGCTGAGCTGATGTTGGGGAGTCTGGTTCCTGTGATGAGCTGATGTTGGGGAGTCTGGTTCCTGTGATGGGCTGAGCTGATGTTGGGGAGTCTGGTTCCTGTGATGGGCTGAGCTGATGTTGGGGAGTCTGGTTCCTGTGATGAGCTGATGCTGGGGAGTCTAGTTGCTGTGATGAGCTGATGTTGGGGAGTCTGGTTCCTGTGATGAGTTGATGTTGGGAAGCCTGGTTCCTCTGCTGGGCTGAGTTGATGTTGGGGCGTCTGTTCCTATGAAGAGTTGATGTTGGGGAGTCCAGTTGCTGTGATGAGCTGATGTTGCGGAGTCTGGTTCCTGTAATGAGTTGATATTGGTGAGTCCAGTTGCTGTGATGAGCTGATGTTGGGGAGACTGGTTCATGTGATGAGCTGATGTTGGGGAGTCTGGCTCCTGTGATGGTCTGAGCTGATGTTGGGGAGTCTGGTTTCTGTGATGAGCTGCTGCTGGGGAGTCTGGTTCCTGTGATGAGTTGATGCTAGGGAGTCTGGTTCCTGTGATCGGCTGAGCTGATGATGGGGAGTCTGGCTCCTGTGATGGGCTGAGCTGATGCTGGGGAGTCTGGTTTCTGTGATGAGTTGATGTTAGGGAGTCTGGTTCCTGTGATGGGCTGAGCTGATGCTGGGGAGTCTGGTTCCTGTGATGAGCTGATGTTAGGGAGTCTGGTTCCTGTGATGGGCTGAGCCGATGTTGGGGAGTCTGGTTCCTGTGATGGGCTGAGCTGATGCTGGGGATTATTGTTCCTGTGATGAGCTGATGCTGGGGAGTCTGGTTTCTGTGATGAGCTGATGTTCGTGAGTCTGGTTCCTGTGATGTGCTGATGTTGCGGAGTCTGGTTCCTGTGATGGGCTGAGCTGATTTTGGGAAGTATGGTTCCTGTGATGGGCTGAGCTGATGTTGGGGAGTCTGGTTCCTGTGAAGAGCTGATGCTGGGAGGTCTGGTTCTTGTGAAGAGCTAATGTTGGGGAGTCTGTTCCTGTAATTGGCTGAGCTGATGTCGGGGAGTCTGGTTCCTGTGATGAGCTGATGCTGGGGAGTCTGGTTCCTGTGATGAGTTGATGTTGGGGAGTCTAGTTCCTGTGATGAGTTGATGTTGGGGAGCCTGGTTCCTGCGATAGGCTGAGTTGACGTTGGGGAGTCTGGTTCCTATTATGATTTGATGTTGGGGAGTCTGGTTCCTGTGATGAGTTGATGTTGGGAAGCCTGGTTCCCATGATGGGCTAAGCTGATGTTTGGGAGTCTGGTTCTTATGAAGAG